>NW_028225789.1:0-160040 GCF_052327205.1 Somniosus microcephalus | reverse complement strand
ACCCTCCAGACTTCACCTTCTCCTTCTCCTTCTTCTGCTTCTTCTGCTTCACCCTCCTGACTTCACCTTCTCCTTCTCCTTCTTCTACTTCTTCTGATTCACCCTCCAGACTTCACCTTCTCCTTCTCCTTCTTCTGCTTCTTCTGCTTCACCCTCCAGACTTCACCTTCTCCTTCTCCTTCTTCTGCTTCTTCTGCTACGCCCTCCAGACTTCACCTTCTCCTTCTCCTTCTTCTGCTTCACCCTCCAGACTTCACTTTCTCCTCCTCCTTCTTCTGCTTCTTCTGCTTCAGCCTCCTGACTTCACCTTCTCCTTCTCCTTATTCTCCTTCTGCTGATTCACCCTCCAGACTTCACCTTCTCCTTCTCCTTCTTCTGCTTCTTCTGATTCACCCTCCAGACTTCACCTTCTCATTCTCCTTCTTCTGCTTCTTCTGATTCACCCTCCAGACTTCACCTTCTCCTTCTCCTTCTTCTACTTCTTCTGATTCACCCTCCAGACTTCACCTTCTCCTTCTCCTTCTTCTGATTCTTCTGATTCACCCTCCAGACATCACCATCTCCTTCTCCTTCTTCTGCTTCTTCTGATTCACCCTCCAGACTTCACCTTCTCCTTCTCCTTCTTCTACTTCTTCTGATTCACCCTCCAGACTTCACCTTCTCCTTCTGCTTCTTCTACTTCTTCTGATTCACCCTCCAGTCTTCACCTTCTCCTTCTCCTTCTTCTGCTTCTTCTGCTTCACCCTCCAGACTTCACCTTCTCCTTCTCTTTCTTCTGCTTCTTCTGATTCACCCTCCAGACTTCACCTTCTCCTTCTCCTTCTTCTGATTCTTCTGATTCACCCTCCAGACTTCACCTTCTCCTTCTCCTTCTTCTGCTTCTTCTGATTCACCCTCCTGACTTCACCTCCTTCTCCTTCTTCTACTTCTTCTGATTCACCCTCCTGACTTCACCTTCTCCTTCTCCTTCTTCTACTTCTTCTGCTTCACCCTCCAGTCTTCAGCTTCTCCTTCTTCTACTTCTTCTGATTCACCCTCCAGACTTCACCTTCTCCTTCTCCTTCTTCTGCTTCTTCTGATTCACCCTCCAGACTTCACCTTCTCCTTCTCCTTATTCTGCTTCTTCTGATTCACCCTCCAGACTTCACCTTCTCCTTCTCCTTCTTCTGCTTCTTCTGATTCACCCTCCAGACTTCACCTTCTCCTTCTCCTTCTTCTGCTTCTTCTGATTCACCCTCCAGACTTCACCTTCTCCTTCTCCTTCTTCTACTTCTTCTGATTCACCCTCCAGACTTCATCTTCCCCTTCTACTTCTTCTGCTTCTTCTGATTCACCCTCCAGACTTCACCTTCTCCTTCTCCTTCTTCTGCTTCTTCTGATTCACCCTCCAGACTTCACCTTCTCCTTCTCCTTCTTCTACTTCTTCTGATTCACCCTCCAGACTTCACCTTCTCCTTCTACTTCTTCTGCTTCTTCTGATTCACCCTCCAGACTTCACCTTCTCCTTCTCCTTCTTCTGCTTCTTCTGATTCACCCTTCAGACTTCACCTTCTCCTTCTCCTTCTTCTGCTTCTTCTGATTCACCCTCCAGACCTCACCTTCTCCTTCTCCTTCTTCTACTTCTTCTGATTCACCCTCCAGACTTCATCTTCTCCTTCTCCTTCTTCTGCTTCTTCTCATTCACCCTCCAGACGTCACCTTCTCCTTCTCCTTCTTCTGCTTCTTCTGATTCACCTTCCAGACTTCGCCTTCTCCTTCTCCTTCTTCTACTTCTTCTGATTCACCCTCCAGACTTCACCTTCTCCTTCTCCTTCTTCTACTTCTTCTGATTCACCCTCCAGTCTTCACCTTCTCCTTCTCCTTCTTCTGCTTCTTCTGATTCACCCTCCAGACTTCACCTTCTCCTTCTCCTTCTTCTGCTTCTTCTGATTCACCCTCCAGACTTCACCTTCTCCTTCTCCTTCGTCTACTTCTTCTGATTCTCCTCCAGATTACACCTTCTCCTTCTCCATCTTCTACTTCTTCTGATTCACCCTCCAGACTTCACCTTCTCCTTCTCCTTCTTCTGCTTCTTCTGATTCACCCTCCAGACTTCACCTTCTCCTTCTCCTTCTTCTACTTCTTCTGATTCACCCTCCAGACTTCACCTTCTCCTTCTCCTTCTTCTACTTCTTCTGATTCACCCTCCAGACTTCACCTTCTCCTTCTCCTTCTTCTACTTCTTCTGATTCACCCTCCAGACTTCGCCTTCTCCTTCTCCTTCTTCTACTTCTTCTGATTCACCCTCCAGACTTCACCTTCTCCTTCCCCTTCTTCTACTTCTTCTGATTCACCCTCCTGACTTCACCTTCTCCTTCTCCTTCTTCTGTTTCTTCTGCTTCACCCTCCAGACTTCACCTTCTCCTTCTCTTTCTTCAGCTTCTTCTGCTTCACCCTCCAGACTTCACCTTCTCCTTCTCCTTCTTCTGCTTCTTCTGGTTCACCCTCCAGACTTCACCTTCTCCTTCTCCTTCTTCTGCTTCTTCTGATTCTCCCTCCAGACTTCACCTTCTCCTTCTCCTTCTTCTACTTCTTCTGATTCACCCTCCAGACTTCACCTTCTCCTTCTCCTTCTTCTGATTCTTCTGATTCACCCTCCAGGCTTCACCATCTCCTTCTCCTTCTTCTGCTTCTTCTGATTCACCCTCCAGACTTCACCTTCTCCTTCTCCTTCTTCTACTTCTTCTGATTCACCCTCCAGACTTCACCTTCTCCTTCTCCTTCTTCTACTTCTTCTGATTCACCCTCCAGTCTTCACCTTCTCCTTCTCCTTCTTCTGCTTCTTCTGCTTCACCCTCCAGACTTCACCTTCTCCTTCTCTTTCTTCTGCTTCTTCTGATTCACCCTCCAGACTTCACCTTCTCCTTCTCCTTATTCTGCTTCTTCTGATTCACCCTCCAGACTTCACCTTCTTTTTCTCCTTCTTCTGCTTCTTCTGATTCACCCTCCAGACTTCACCTTCTCCTTCTCCTTCTTCTGCTTCTTCTGATTCACCCTCCAGACTTCACCTTCTCCTTCTCCTTCTTCTACTTCTTCTGATTCACCCTCCAGACTTCATCTTCTCCTTCTCCTTCTTCTGCTTCTTCTGATTCACCCTCCAGACTTCACCTTCTCCTTCTTCTGCTTCTTCTGATTCACCCTCCAGACTTCACCTTCTCCTTCTCCTTCTCCTACTTCTTCTGATTCACCCTCCAGACTTCACCTTCTCCTTCTCCTTCTTCTGCTTCTTCTGATTCACCCTCCAGACTTCACCTTCTCCTTCTCCTTCTTCTGCTTCTTCTGATTCACCCTTCAGACTTCACCTTCTCCTTCTCCTTCTTCTGCTTCTTCTGATTCACCCTCCAGACCTCACCTTCTCCTTCTCCTTCTTCTACTTCTTCTGATTCACCCTCCAGACTTCATCTTCTCCTTCTCCTTCTTCTGTTTCTTCTGATTCACCCTCCAGACTTCACCTTCTCCTTCTCCTTCTTCTGCTTCTTCTGATTCACCCTCCAGACTTCACCTTCTCCTTCTCCTTCTTCTACTTCTTCTGATTCACCCTCCAGTCTTCACCTTCTCCTTCTCCTTCTTCTGCTTCTTCTGATTCACCCTCCAGACTTCACCTTCTTCTTCTCCTTCTTCTGCTTCTTCTGATTCACCCTACTGACTTCACCTTCTCCTTCTCCTTCTTCTGCTTCTTCTGATTCTCCCTCCAGACTTCACCTTCTCCTTCTCCTTCTTCTGCTTCTTCTGATTCACCCTCCAGACTTCACCTTCTCATTCTCCTTCTTCTACTTCTTCTGATTCACCCTCCAGACTTCACCTTCTCCTTCTCCTTCTTCTGCTTCTTCTGATTCAACCCTCCAGACTTCACTTTCTCCTTCTCCTCCGTCTACTTCTTCTGATTCACCCTACTGACTTCACCTTCTCCTTCTCCTTCTTCTGCTTCTTCTGATTCACCCTCCAGACTTCACCTTCTCCTTCTCCTTCTTCTGCTTCTTCTGATTCACCCTCCAGACTTCACCTTCTTCTGCTTCTTCTGATTCACACTACTGACTTCACCTTCTCCTTCTCCTTCTTCTACTTCTTCTGATTCACCCTCCAGACTTCACCTTCTCCTTCTCCTTCTTCTACTTCTTCTGATTCACCCTCCAGTCTTCAGCTTCTCCTTCTCCTTCTTCTGCTTCTTCTGATTCACCCTCCAGACTTCACCTTCTTCTTCTCCTTTTTCTGCTTCTTCTGATTCACCCTACTGACTTCACCTTCTCCTTCTCCTTCTTCTGCTTCTTCTGTTTCACCCTCCAGACTTCACCTTCACCTTCTCCTTCTTCTGCTTCTTCTGATTCACCCTCCAGACTTCACCTTCTCCTTCTCCTTCTCCTACTTCTTCTGATTCACCCTCCAGACTTCACCTTCTCCTTCTCCTTCTTCTGCTTCTTCTGATTCACCCTCCAGACATCACCTTCTCATTCTCCTTCTTCTACTTCTTCTGATTCACCCTCCAGACTATACCTTCTCCTTCTCCATCTTCTACTTCTTCTGATTCACCCTCCAGACTTCACCTTCTCCTTCTCCTTCTTCTGCTTCTTCTGATTCACCCTCCAGACTTCACCTTCTCCTTCTCCTTCTTCTACTTCTTCTGATTCACCCTCCAGACTTCACCTTCTCCTTCTCCTTCTTCAACTTCTTCTGATTCACCCTCCAGACTTCACCTTCTCCTTCTCCTTCTCCTGCTTCTTCTGCTTCACCCTCCAGACTTCACCTTCTCCTTCTCCTTCGTCTGCTTCTTCTGCTTCACCCTCCTGACTTCACCTTCTCCTTCTCCTTCTTCTACTTCTTCTGATTCACCCTCCAGACTTCACCTTCTCCTTCTCCTTCTTCTGCATCTTCTGCTTCACCCTCCAGACTTCACCTTCTCCTTCTCCTTCTTCTGCTTCTTCTGCTGCGCCCTCCAGACTTCACCTTCTCCTTTTCCTTCTTCTGCTTCTTCTGCTTCACCCTCCTGACTTCACCTTCTCCTTCTTCTACTTCTTCTGCTTCACCCCCCTGACTTCACCTTCTCCTTCTCCTTCTTCTGCTTCTTCTGATTTACCCTCCTAACTTCACCTTCTCCTTCTCCTTCTTCTGCTTCTTCTGATTCACCCTCCTGACTTCACCTTCTCCTTCTCCATCTTCTGCTTCTTCTGATTCACCCTCCAGACTTCACCTTCTCCTTCTCCTTCTTCTGCTTCTTCTGATTCACCCTCCAGACTTCACCTTCTCCTTCTCCTTCTTCTGCTTCTTCTGATTCACCCTCCAGACTTCACCTTCTCCTTCTCCTTCTTCTACTTCTTCTGCTTCACCCTCCAGACATCACCTTCTCCTTCTCCTTCTTCTACTTCTTCTGATTCACGCTCCAGACTTCACCTTCTCCTTCTCCTTCTTCTGCTTCTTCTGATTCACCCTCCAGACTTCACCTTCTCCTTCTCCTTCTTCTGCTTCTTCTGATTCACCCTCCAGACTTCACCTTCTCCTTCTCCTTCTTCTACTTCTTCTGATTCACCCTCCAGACTTCACCTTCTCCTTCTCCTTCTTCTACTTCTTCTGATTCACCCTCCAGACTTCACCTTCTCCTTCTCCTTCTTCTACTTCTTCTGATTCACCCTCCAGACTTCACCTTCTCCTTCTCCTTCTTCTACTTCTTCTGATTCACCCTCCTGACTTCACCTTCTCCTTCTCCTTCTTCTGCTTCTTCTGCTTCACCCTCCAGACTTCATCTTCTCCTTCTCCTTCTTCAGCTTCTTCTGCTTCACCCTCCAGACTTCACCTTCTCCTTCTCCTTCTTCTGCTTCTTCTGCTTCACCCTCCTGACTTCACCTTCTCCTTCTCCTTCTTCTACTTCTTCTGATTCACCCTCCAGACTTCACCTTCTCCTTCTCCTTCTTCTGCTTCTTCTGCTTCACCCTCCAGACTTCACCTTCTCCTTCTCCTTCTTCTGCTTCTTCTGCTACGCCCTCCAGACTTCACCTTCTCCTTCTCCTTCTTCTGCTTCACCCTCCAGACTTCACTTTCTCCTCCTCCTTCTTCTGCTTCTTCTGCTTCAGCCTCCTGACTTCACCTTCTCCTTCTCCTTATTCTCCTTCTGCTGATTCACCCTCCAGACTTCACCTTCTCCTTCTCCTTCTTCTGCTTCTTCTGATTCACCCTCCAGACTTCACCTTCTCATTCTCCTTCTTCTGCTTCTTCTGATTCACCCTCCAGACTTCACCTTCTCCTTCTCCTTCTTCTACTTCTTCTGATTCACCCTCCAGACTTCACCTTCTCCTTCTCCTTCTTCTGATTCTTCTGATTCACCCTCCAGACATCACCATCTCCTTCTCCTTCTTCTGCTTCTTCTGATTCACCCTCCAGACTTCACCTTCTCCTTCTCCTTCTTCTACTTCTTCTGATTCACCCTCCAGACTTCACCTTCTCCTTCTGCTTCTTCTACTTCTTCTGATTCACCCTCCAGTCTTCACCTTCTCCTTCTCCTTCTTCTGCTTCTTCTGCTTCACCCTCCAGACTTCACCTTCTCCTTCTCTTTCTTCTGCTTCTTCTGATTCACCCTCCAGACTTCACCTTCTCCTTCTCCTTCTTCTGATTCTTCTGATTCACCCTCCAGACTTCACCTTCTCCTTCTCCTTCTTCTGCTTCTTCTGATTCACCCTCCTGACTTCACCTCCTTCTCCTTCTTCTACTTCTTCTGATTCACCCTCCTGACTTCACCTTCTCCTTCTCCTTCTTCTACTTCTTCTGCTTCACCCTCCAGTCTTCAGCTTCTCCTTCTTCTACTTCTTCTGATTCACCCTCCAGACTTCACCTTCTCCTTCTCCTTCTTCTGCTTCTTCTGATTCACCCTCCAGACTTCACCTTCTCCTTCTCCTTATTCTGCTTCTTCTGATTCACCCTCCAGACTTCACCTTCTCCTTCTCCTTCTTCTGCTTCTTCTGATTCACCCTCCAGACTTCACCTTCTCCTTCTCCTTCTTCTGCTTCTTCTGATTCACCCTCCAGACTTCACCTTCTCCTTCTCCTTCTTCTACTTCTTCTGATTCACCCTCCAGACTTCATCTTCCCCTTCTACTTCTTCTGCTTCTTCTGATTCACCCTCCAGACTTCACCTTCTCCTTCTCCTTCTTCTGCTTCTTCTGATTCACCCTCCAGACTTCACCTTCTCCTTCTCCTTCTTCTACTTCTTCTGATTCACCCTCCAGACTTCACCTTCTCCTTCTACTTCTTCTGCTTCTTCTGATTCACCCTCCAGACTTCACCTTCTCCTTCTCCTTCTTCTGCTTCTTCTGATTCACCCTTCAGACTTCACCTTCTCCTTCTCCTTCTTCTGCTTCTTCTGATTCACCCTCCAGACCTCACCTTCTCCTTCTCCTTCTTCTACTTCTTCTGATTCACCCTCCAGACTTCATCTTCTCCTTCTCCTTCTTCTGCTTCTTCTCATTCACCCTCCAGACGTCACCTTCTCCTTCTCCTTCTTCTGCTTCTTCTGATTCACCTTCCAGACTTCGCCTTCTCCTTCTCCTTCTTCTACTTCTTCTGATTCACCCTCCAGACTTCACCTTCTCCTTCTCCTTCTTCTACTTCTTCTGATTCACCCTCCAGTCTTCACCTTCTCCTTCTCCTTCTTCTGCTTCTTCTGATTCACCCTCCAGACTTCACCTTCTCCTTCTCCTTCTTCTGCTTCTTCTGATTCACCCTCCAGACTTCACCTTCTCCTTCTCCTTCGTCTACTTCTTCTGATTCTCCCTCCAGATTACACCTTCTCCTTCTCCATCTTCTACTTCTTCTGATTCACCCTCCAGACTTCACCTTCTCCTTCTCCTTCTTCTGCTTCTTCTGATTCACCCTCCAGACTTCACCTTCTCCTTCTCCTTCTTCTACTTCTTCTGATTCACCCTCCAGACTTCACCTTCTCCTTCTCCTTCTTCTACTTCTTCTGATTCACCCTCCAGACTTCACCTTCTCCTTCTCCTTCTTCTACTTCTTCTGATTCACCCTCCAGACTTCGCCTTCTCCTTCTCCTTCTTCTACTTCTTCTGATTCACCCTCCAGACTTCACCTTCTCCTTCCCCTTCTTCTACTTCTTCTGATTCACCCTCCTGACTTCACCTTCTCCTTCTCCTTCTTCTGTTTCTTCTGCTTCACCCTCCAGACTTCACCTTCTCCTTCTCTTTCTTCAGCTTCTTCTGCTTCACCCTCCAGACTTCACCTTCTCCTTCTCCTTCTTCTGCTTCTTCTGGTTCACCCTCCAGACTTCACCTTCTCCTTCTCCTTCTTCTGCTTCTTCTGATTCTCCCTCCAGACTTCACCTTCTCCTTCTCCTTCTTCTACTTCTTCTGATTCACCCTCCAGACTTCACCTTCTCCTTCTCCTTCTTCTGATTCTTCTGATTCACCCTCCAGGCTTCACCATCTCCTTCTCCTTCTTCTGCTTCTTCTGATTCACCCTCCAGACTTCACCTTCTCCTTCTCCTTCTTCTACTTCTTCTGATTCACCCTCCAGACTTCACCTTCTCCTTCTCCTTCTTCTACTTCTTCTGATTCACCCTCCAGTCTTCACCTTCTCCTTCTCCTTCTTCTGCTTCTTCTGCTTCACCCTCCAGACTTCACCTTCTCCTTCTCTTTCTTCTGCTTCTTCTGATTCACCCTCCAGACTTCACCTTCTCCTTCTCCTTATTCTGCTTCTTCTGATTCATCCTCCAGACTTCACCTTCTTTTTCTCCTTCTTCTGCTTCTTCTGATTCACCCTCCAGACTTCACCTTCTCCTTCTCCTTCTTCTGCTTCTTCTGATTCACCCTCCAGACTTCACCTTCTCCTTCTCCTTCTTCTACTTCTTCTGATTCACCCTCCAGACTTCATCTTCTCCTTCTCCTTCTTCTGCTTCTTCTGATTCACCCTCCAGACTTCACCTTCTCCTTCTTCTGCTTCTTCTGATTCACCCTCCAGACTTCACCTTCTCCTTCTCCTTCTCCTACTTCTTCTGATTCACCCTCCAGACTTCACCTTCTCCTTCTCCTTCTTCTGCTTCTTCTGATTCACCCTCCAGACTTCACCTTCTCCTTCTCCTTCTTCTGCTTCTTCTGATTCACCCTTCAGACTTCACCTTCTCCTTCTCCTTCTTCTGCTTCTTCTGATTCACCCTCCAGACCTCACCTTCTCCTTCTCCTTCTTCTACTTCTTCTGATTCACCCTCCAGACTTCATCTTCTCCTTCTCCTTCTTCTGTTTCTTCTGATTCACCCTCCAGACTTCACCTTCTCCTTCTCCTTCTTCTGCTTCTTCTGATTCACCCTCCAGACTTCACCTTCTCCTTCTCCTTCTTCTACTTCTTCTGATTCACCCTCCAGTCTTCACCTTCTCCTTCTCCTTCTTCTGCTTCTTCTGATTCACCCTCCAGACTTCACCTTCTTCTTCTCCTTCTTCTGCTTCTTCTGATTCACCCTACTGACTTCACCTTCTCCTTCTCCTTCTTCTGCTTCTTCTGATTCTCCCTCCAGACTTCACCTTCTCCTTCTCCTTCTTCTGCTTCTTCTGATTCACCCTCCAGACTTCACCTTCTCATTCTCCTTCTTCTACTTCTTCTGATTCACCCTCCAGACTTCACCTTCTCCTTCTCCTTCTTCTGCTTCTTCTGATTCACCCTCCAGACTTCACTTTCTCCTTCTCCTCCGTCTACTTCTTCTGATTCACCCTACTGACTTCACCTTCTCCTTCTCCTTCTTCTGCTTCTTCTGATTCACCCTCCAGACTTCACCTTCTCCTTCTCCTTCTTCTGCTTCTTCTGATTCACCCTCCAGACTTCACCTTCTTCTGCTTCTTCTGATTCACACTACTGACTTCACCTTCTCCTTCTCCTTCTTCTACTTCTTCTGATTCACCCTCCAGACTTCACCTTCTCCTTCTCCTTCTTCTACTTCTTCTGATTCACCCTCCAGTCTTCAGCTTCTCCTTCTCCTTCTTCTGCTTCTTCTGATTCACCCTCCAGACTTCACCTTCTTCTTCTCCTTTTTCTGCTTCTTCTGATTCACCCTACTGACTTCACCTTCTCCTTCTCCTTCTTCTGCTTCTTCTGTTTCACCCTCCAGACTTCACCTTCACCTTCTCCTTCTTCTGCTTCTTCTGATTCACCCTCCAGACTTCACCTTCTCCTTCTCCTTCTCCTACTTCTTCTGATTCACCCTCCAGACTTCACCTTCTCCTTCTCCTTCTTCTGCTTCTTCTGATTCACCCTCCAGACATCACCTTCTCATTCTCCTTCTTCTACTTCTTCTGATTCACCCTCCAGACTATACCTTCTCCTTCTCCATCTTCTACTTCTTCTGATTCACCCTCCAGACTTCACCTTCTCCTTCTCCTTCTTCTGCTTCTTCTGATTCACCCTCCAGACTTCACCTTCTCCTTCTCCTTCTTCTACTTCTTCTGATTCACCCTCCAGACTTCACCTTCTCCTTCTCCTTCTTCAACTTCTTCTGATTCACCCTCCAGACTTCACCTTCTCCTTCTCCTTCTCCTGCTTCTTCTGCTTCACCCTCCAGACTTCACCTTCTCCTTCTCCTTCGTCTGCTTCTTCTGCTTCACCCTCCTGACTTCACCTTCTCCTTCTCCTTCTTCTACTTCTTCTGATTCACCCTCCAGACTTCACCTTCTCCTTCTCCTTCTTCTGCATCTTCTGCTTCACCCTCCAGACTTCACCTTCTCCTTCTCCTTCTTCTGCTTCTTCTGCTGCGCCCTCCAGACTTCACCTTCTCCTTTTCCTTCTTCTGCTTCTTCTGCTTCACCCTCCTGACTTCACCTTCTCCTTCTTCTACTTCTTCTGCTTCACCCCCCTGACTTCACCTTCTCCTTCTCCTTCTTCTGCTTCTTCTGATTTACCCTCCTAACTTCACCTTCTCCTTCTCCTTCTTCTGCTTCTTCTGATTCACCCTCCTGACTTCACCTTCTCCTTCTCCATCTTCTGCTTCTTCTGATTCACCCTCCAGACTTCACCTTCTCCTTCTCCTTCTTCTGCTTCTTCTGATTCACCCTCCAGACTTCACCTTCTCCTTCTCCTTCTTCTGCTTCTTCTGATTCACCCTCCAGACCTCACCTTCTCCTTCTCCTTCTTCTACTTCTTCTGATTCACCCTCCAGACTTCATCTTCTCCTTCTCCTTCTTCTGCTTCTTCTGATTCACCCTCCAGACTTCACCTTCTCCTTCTCCTTCTTCTGCTTCTTCTGATTCACCCTCCAGGGTTCACCTTCTCCTTCTCCTTCTTCTACTTCTTCCGATTCACCCGATAGACTTCACCTTCTGCTTCTCCTTCTTCTACTTCTTCTGATTCACCCTCCAGTCTTCACCTTCTCCTTCTCCTTCTTCTGCTTCTTCTGCTTCACCCTCCAGACTTCACCTTCTCCTTCTCTTTCTTCTGCTTCTTCTGATTCACACTCCAGACTTCACCTCCTCCTTTTCCTTCTTCTGATTCTTCTGATTCACCCTCCAGACTTCACCTTCTCCTTCTCCTTCTTCTGCTTCTTCTGATTCACCCTCCTGAATTCACCTTCTCCTTCTCCTTCTTCTACTTCTTCTGATTCACCCTCCTGACTTCACCTTCTCCTTCTCCTTCTTCTACTTCTTCTGCTTCACACTCCAGACTTCACCTTCTCCTTCTCCTTCTTCTACTTCTTCTGATTCACCCTCCAGACTTCACCTTCTCCTTCTCCTTCTTCTGCTTCTTCTGATTCATCCTCCAGACTTCACCTTCTCCTTCTCCTTATTCTGCTTCTTCTGATTCACCCTCCAGACTTCACTTTCTCCTTCTGCTTCTTCTGCATCTTCTGCTTCACCCTCCAGACTTCACCTTCTTCTTCTGCTTCTTCTGCTGCGCCCTCCAGACTTCACCTTCTCCTTTTCCTTCTTCTGCTTCTTCTGCTTCACCCTCCTGACTTCACCTTCTCCTTCTCCTTCTTCTACTTCTTCTGCTTCACCCCCCTGACTTCACCTTCTCCTTCTCCTTCTTCTGCTTCTTCTGATTTACCCTCCTAACTTCACCTTCTCCTTCTCCTTCTTCTACTTCTTCTGCTTCACACTCCTGACTTCACCTTCTCCTTCTCCATCTTCTGCTTCTTCTGATTCACCCTCCAGACTTCACCTTCTCCTTCTCCTTCTTCTGCTTCTTCTGATTCACCCTCCAGACTTCACCTTCTCCTTCTCCTTCTTCTGCTTCTTCTGATTCACCCTCCAGACCTCACCTTCTCCTTCTCCTTCTTCTACTTCTTCTGATTCACCCTCCAGACTTCATCTTCTCCTTCTCCTTCTTCTGCTTCTTCTGATTCACCCTCCAGACTTCACCTTCTCCTTCTCCTTCTTCTGCTTCTTCTGATTCACCCTCCAGGGTTCACCTTCTCCTTCTCCTTCTTCTACTTCTTCCGATTCACCCGATAGACTTCACCTTCTGCTTCTCCTTCTTCTGCTTCTTCTGATTCATCCTCCAGACTTCACCTTCTCCTTCTCCTTATTCTGCTTCTTCTGATTCACCCTCCAGACTTCACTTTCTCCTTCTGCTTCTTCTGCATCTTCTGCTTCACCCTCCAGACTTCACCTTCTTCTTCTGCTTCTTCTGCTGCGCCCTCCAGACTTCACCTTCTCCTTTTCCTTCTTCTGCTTCTTCTGCTTCACCCTCCTGACTTCACCTTCTCCTTCTCCTTCTTCTACTTCTTCTGCTTCACCCCCCTGACTTCACCTTCTCCTTCTCCTTCTTCTGCTTCTTCTGATTTACCCTCCTAACTTCACCTTCTCCTTCTCCTTCTTCTACTTCTTCTGCTTCACACTCCAGACTTCACCTTCTCCTTCTCCTTCTTCTACTTCTTCTGATTCACCCTCCAGACTTCACCTTCTCCTTCTCCTTCTTCTGCTTCTTCTGATTCATCCTCCAGACTTCACCGTCTCCTTCTCCTTATTCTGCTTCTTCTGATTCACCCTCCAGACTTCACTTTCTCCTTCTCCTTCTTCTGCATCTTCTGCTTCACCCTCCAGACTTCACCTTCTCCTTCTCCTTCTTCTGCTGCGCCCTCCAGACTTCACCTTCTCCTTTTCCTTCTTCTGCTTCTTCTGCTTCACCCTCCTGACTTCACCTTCTCCTTCTCCTTCTTCTACTTCTTCTGCTTCACCCCCCTGACTTCACCTTCTCCTTCTCCTTCTTCTGCTTCTTCTGATTTACCCTCCTAACTTCACCTTCTCCTTCTCCTACTTCTGCTTCTTCTGATTCACCCTCCTGACTTCACCTTCTCCTTCTCCATCTTCTGCTTCTTCTGATTCACCCTCCAGACTTCACCTTCTCCTTCTCCTTCTTCTGCTTCTTCTGATTCACCCTCCAGACTTCACCTTCTCCTTCTCCTTCTTCTGCTTCTTCTGATTCACCCTCCAGACCTCACCTTCTCCTTCTCCTTCTTCTACTTCTTCTGATTCACCCTCCAGACCTCACCTTCTCCTTCTCCTTCTTCTACTTCTTCTGATTCACCCTCCAGACTTCATCTTCTCCTTCTCCTTCTTCTGCTTCTTCTGATTCACCCTCCAGACTTCACCTTCTCCTTCTCCTTCTTCTGCTTCTTCTGATTCACCCTCCAGGGTTCACCTTCTCCTTCTCCTTCTTCTACTTCTTCTGATTCACCCTATAGACTTCACCTTCTCCTTCTCCTTCTTCTACTTCTTCTGATTCACCCTCCAGTCTTCACCTTCTCCTTCTCCTTCTTCTGCTTCTTCTGCTTCACCCTCCAGACTTCACCTTCTCCTTCTCTTTCTTCTGCTTCTTCTGATTCACACTCCAGACTTCACCTTCTCCTTCTCCTTTTTCTGATTCTTCTGATTCACCCTCCAGACTTCACCTTCTCCTTCTCCTTCTTCTGCTTCTTCTGATTCACCCTCCTGACTTCACCTTCTCCTTCTCCTTCTTCTACTTCTTCTGATTCACCCTCCTGACTTCACCTTCTGCTTCTCCTTCTTCTACTTCTTCTGCTTCACACTCCAGACTTCACCTTCTCCTTCTCCTTCTTCTACTTCTTCTGTTTCACCCTCCAGACTTCACCTTCTCCTTCTCCTTCTTCTGCTTCTTCTGATTCACCCTCCAGACTTCACCTTCTCCTTCTCCTTATTCTGCTTCTTCTGATTCACCCTCCAGACTTCACTTTCTCCTTCTCCTTCTTCTGCTTCTTCTGATTCACCCTCCAGACTTCACCTTCTCCTTCTCCTTCTTCTGCTTCTTCTGATTCACCCTCCAGACTTCACCTTCTCCTTCTCCTTCTTCTACTTCTTCTGATTCACCCTCCAGACTTCATCTTCTCCTTCTCCTTCTTCTGCTTCTTCTGATTCACCCCCCAGACTTCACCTTCTCCTTCTCCTTCTTCTGCTTCTTCTGATTCACCCTCCAGACTTCACCTTCTCCTTCTCCTTCTTCTACTTCTTCTGATTCACCCTCCAGTCTTCACCTTCTCCTTCTCCTTCTTCTGCTTCTTCTGATTCACCCTCCAGACTTCACCTTCTCCTTCTCCTTCTTCTGCTTCTTCTGATTCACCCTCCTGACTTCACCTTCTCCTTCTCCTTCTTCTGCTTCTTCTGATTCACCCTCCTGACTTCACCTTCTCCTTCTCCTTCTTCTACTTCTTCTGATTCACCCTCCAGACTTCACCTTCTCCTTCTCCTTCTTCTACTACTTCTGATTCACCATCCAGACTTCACCTTCTCCTTCTCCTTCTTCTGCTTCTTCTGATTCCCCCTCCAGACTTCACCTTCTCCTTCTCCTTCTTCTGCTTCTTCTGATTCACCCTCCAGACTTCACCTTCTCCTTCTCCTTCTTCTACTTCTTCTGATTCACCCTCCAGACTTCACCTTCTCCTTCTCCTTCTTCTACTACTTCTGATTCACCCTCCAGACTTCACCTTCTCCTTCTACTCCTTCTGCTTCTTCTGATTCACCCTCCAGACTTCACCTTCTCCTTCTCCTTCTTCTGCTTCTTCTGATTCACCCTCCAGACTTCACCTTCTCCTTCTCCTTCTTCTGCTTCTTCTGATTCCCCCTCCAGACTTCACCTTCTCCTTCTCCTTCTTCTGCTTCTTCTGATTCACCCTCCAGACTTCACCTTCTCCTTCTCCTTCTTCTACTTCTTCTGATTCACCCTCCAGACTTCACCTTCTCCTTCTCCTTCTTCAACTTCTTCTGATTCACCCTCCAGACTTCACCTTCTCCTTCTCCTTCTCCTGCTTCTTCTGCTTCACCCTCCAGACTTCACCTTCTCCTTCTCCTTCGTCTGCTTCTTCTGCTTCACCCTCCTGACTTCACCTTCTCCTTCTCCTTCTTCTACTTCTTCTGATTCACCCTCCAGACTTCACCTTCTCCTTTTCCTTCTTCTGCTTCTTCTGCTGCGCCCTCCAGACTTCACCTTCTCCTTTTCCTTCTTCTGCTTCTTCTGCTTCACCCTCCTGACTTCACCTTCTCCTTCTTCTACTTCTTCTGCTTCACCCCCCTGACTTCACCTTCTCCTTCTCCTTCTTCTGCTTCTTCTGATTTACCCTCCTAACTTCACCTTCTCCTTCTCCTTCTTCTGCTTCTTCTGATTCACCCTCCTGACTTCACCTTCTCCTTCTCCATTTTCTGCTTCTTCTGATTCACCCTCCAGACTTCACCTTCTCCTTCTCCTTCTTCTGCTTCTTCTGATTCACCCTCCAGACTTCACCTTCTCCTTCTCCTTCTTCTGCTTCTTCTGATTCACCCTCCAGACCTCACCTTCTCCTTCTCCTTCTTCTACTTCTTCTGATTCACCCTCCAGACTTCATCTTCTCCTTCTCCTTCTTCTGCTTCTTCTGATTCACCCTCCAGACTTCACCTTCTCCTTCTCCTTCTTCTGCTTCTTCTGATTCACCCTCCAGGGTTCACCTTCTCCTTCTCCTTCTTCTACTTCTTCTGATTCACCCGATAGACTTCACCTTCTCCTTCTCCTTCTTCTACTTCTTCTGATTCACCCTCCAGTCTTCACCTTCTCCTTCTCCTTCTTCTGCTTCTTCTGATTCATCCTCCAGACTTCACCTTCTCCTTCTCCTTATTCTGCTTCTTCTGATTCACCCTCCAGACTTCACTTTCTCCTTCTCCTTCTTCTGCATCTTCTGCTTCACCCTCCAGACTTCACCTTCTCCTTCTCCTTCTTCTGCTGCGCCCTCCAGACTTCACCTTCTCCTTTTCCTTCTTCTGCTTCTTCTGCTTCACCCTCCTGACTTCACCTTCTCCTTCTCCTTCTTCTACTTCTTCTGCTTCACCCCCCTGACTTCACCTTCTACTTCTCCTTCTTCTGCTTCTTCTGATTTACCCTCCTAACTTCACCTTCTCCTTCTCCTTCTTCTGCTTCTTCTGATTCACCCTCCTGACTTCACCTTCTCCTTCTCCATCTTCTGCTTCTTCTGATTCACCCTCCAGACTTCACCTTCTCCTTCTCCTTCTTCTGCTTCTTCTGATTCACCCTCCAGACTTCACCTTCTCCTTCTCCTTCTTCTGCTTCTTCTGATTCACCCTCCAGACCTCACCATCTCCTTCTCCTTCTTCTACTTCTTCTGATTCACCCTCCAGACTTCATCTTCTCCTTCTCCTTCTTCTGCTTCTTCTGATTCCCCCTCCAGACTTCACCTTCTCCTTCTCCTTCTTCTGCTTCTTCTGATTCACCCTCCAGACTTCACCTTCTCCTTCTCCTTCTTCTACTTCTTCTGATTCACCCTCCAGACTTCACCTTCTCCTTCTCCTTCTTCTACTACTTCTGATTCACCCTCCAGACTTCACCTTCTCCTTCTACTCCTTCTGCTTCTTCTGATTCACCCTCCAGACTTCACCTTCTCCTTCTCCTTCTTCTGCTTCTTCTGATTCACCCTCCAGACTTCACCTTCTCCTTCTCCTTCTTCTGCTTCTTCTGATTCCCCCTCCAGACTTCACCTTCTCCTTCTCCTTCTTCTGCTTCTTCTGATTCACCCTCCAGACTTCACCTTCTCCTTCTCCTTCTTCTACTTCTTCTGATTCACCCTCCAGACTTCACCTTCTCCTTCTCCTTCTTCAACTTCTTCTGATTCACCCTCCAGACTTCACCTTCTCCTTCTCCTTCTCCTGCTTCTTCTGCTTCACCCTCCAGACTTCACCTTCTCCTTCTCCTTCGTCTGCTTCTTCTGCTTCACCCTCCTGACTTCACCTTCTCCTTCTCCTTCTTCTACTTCTTCTGATTCACCCTCCAGACTTCACCTTCTCCTTTTCCTTCTTCTGCTTCTTCTGCTGCGCCCTCCAGACTTCACCTTCTCCTTTTCCTTCTTCTGCTTCTTCTGCTTCACCCTCCTGACTTCACCTTCTCCTTCTTCTACTTCTTCTGCTTCACCCCCCTGACTTCACCTTCTCCTTCTCCTTCTTCTGCTTCTTCTGATTTACCCTCCTAACTTCACCTTCTCCTTCTCCTTCTTCTGCTTCTTCTGATTCACCCTCCTGACTTCACCTTCTCCTTCTCCATTTTCTGCTTCTTCTGATTCACCCTCCAGACTTCACCTTCTCCTTCTCCTTCTTCTGCTTCTTCTGATTCACCCTCCAGACTTCACCTTCTCCTTCTCCTTCTTCTGCTTCTTCTGATTCACCCTCCAGACCTCACCTTCTCCTTCTCCTTCTTCTACTTCTTCTGATTCACCCTCCAGACTTCATCTTCTCCTTCTCCTTCTTCTGCTTCTTCTGATTCACCCTCCAGACTTCACCTTCTCCTTCTCCTTCTTCTGCTTCTTCTGATTCACCCTCCAGGGTTCACCTTCTCCTTCTCCTTCTTCTACTTCTTCTGATTCACCCGATAGACTTCACCTTCTCCTTCTCCTTCTTCTACTTCTTCTGATTCACCCTCCAGTCTTCACCTTCTCCTTCTCCTTCTTCTGCTTCTTCTGATTCATCCTCCAGACTTCACCTTCTCCTTCTCCTTATTCTGCTTCTTCTGATTCACCCTCCAGACTTCACTTTCTCCTTCTCCTTCTTCTGCATCTTCTGCTTCACCCTCCAGACTTCACCTTCTCCTTCTCCTTCTTCTGCTGCGCCCTCCAGACTTCACCTTCTCCTTTTCCTTCTTCTGCTTCTTCTGCTTCACCCTCCTGACTTCACCTTCTCCTTCTCCTTCTTCTACTTCTTCTGCTTCACCCCCCTGACTTCACCTTCTACTTCTCCTTCTTCTGCTTCTTCTGATTTACCCTCCTAACTTCACCTTCTCCTTCTCCTTCTTCTGCTTCTTCTGATTCACCCTCCTGACTTCACCTTCTCCTTCTCCATCTTCTGCTTCTTCTGATTCACCCTCCAGACTTCACCTTCTCCTTCTCCTTCTTCTGCTTCTTCTGATTCACCCTCCAGACTTCACCTTCTCCTTCTCCTTCTTCTGCTTCTTCTGATTCACCCTCCAGACCTCACCATCTCCTTCTCCTTCTTCTACTTCTTCTGATTCACCCTCCAGACTTCATCTTCTCCTTCTCCTTCTTCTGCTTCTTCTGATTCACCCTCCAGACTTCACCTTCTCCTTCTCCTTCTTCTGCTTCTTCTGATTCACCCTCCAGGGTTCACCTTCTCCTTCTCCTTCTTCTACTTCTTCTGATTCACCCGATAGACTTCACCTTCTCCTTCTCCTTCTTCTACTTCTTCTGATTCACCCTCCAATCTTCACCTTCTCCTTCTCCTTCTTCTGCTTCTTCTGCTTCACCCTCCAGACTTCACCTTCTCCTTCTCTTTCTTCTGCTTCTTCTGATTCACACTCCAGACTTCACCTCCTCCTTTTCCTTCTTCTGCTTCTTCTGATTCACCCTCCTGAATTCACCTTCTCCTTCTCCTTCTTCTACTTCTTCTGATTCACCCTCCTGACTTCACCTTCTCCTTCTCCTTCTTCTACTTCTTCTGCTTCACACTCCAGACTTCACCTTCTCCTTCTCCTTCTTCTACTTCTTCTGATTCACCCTCCAGACTTCACCTTCTCCTTCTCCTTCTTCTGCTTCTTCTGATTCATCCTCCAGACTTCACCGTCTCCTTCTCCTTATTCTGCTTCTTCTGATTCACCCTCCAGACTTCACTTTCTCCTTCTCCTTCTTCTGCATCTTCTGCTTCACCCTCCAGACTTCACCTTCTCCTTCTCCTTCTTCTGCTGCGCCCTCCAGACTTCACCTTCTCCTTTTCCTTCTTCTGCTTCTTCTGCTTCACCCTCCTGACTTCACCTTCTCCTTCTCCTTCTTCTACTTCTTCTGCTTCACCCCCTGACTGCACCTTCTCCTTCTCCTTCTTCTGCTTCTTCTGATTTACCCTCCTAACTTCACCTTCTCCTTCTCCTTCTTCTGCTTCTTCTGATTCACCCTCCTGACTTCACCTTCTCCTTCTCCATCTTCTGCTTCTTCTGATTCACCCTCCAGACTTCACCTTCTCCTTCTCCTTCTTCTGCTTCTTCTGATTCACCCTCCAGACTTCACCTTCTCCTTCTCCTTCTTCTGCTTCTTCTGATTCACCCTCCAGACCTCACCTTCTCCTTCTCCTTCTTCTACTTCTTCTGATTCACCCTCCAGACTTCATCTTCTCCTTCTCCTTCTTCTGCTTCTTCTGATTCACCCTCCAGACTTCACCTTCTCCTTCTCCTTCTTCTGCTTCTTCTGATTCACCCTCCAGGGTTCACCTTCTCCTTCTCCTTCTTCTACTTCTTCTGATTCACCCTATAGACTTCACCTTCTCCTTCTCCTTCTTCTACTTCTTCTGATTCACCCTCCAGTCTTCACCTTCTCCTTCTCCTTCTTCTGCTTCTTCTGCTTCACCCTCCAGACTTCACCTTCTCCTTCTCTTTCTTCTGCTTCTTCTGATTCACACTCCAGACTTCACCTTCTCCTTCTCCTTTTTCTGATTCTTCTGATTCACCCTCCAGACTTTACCTGCTCCTTCTCCTTCTTCTGCTTCTTCTGATTCACCCTCCTGACTTCACCTTCTCCTTCTCCTTCTTCTACTTCTTCTGATTCACCCTCCTGACTTCACCTTCTGCTTCTCCTTCTTCTACTTCTTCTGCTTCACACTCCAGACTTCTCCTTCTCCTTCTCCTTCTTCTACTTCTTCTGATTCACCCTCCAGACTTCACCTTCTCCTTCTCCTTCTTCTGCTTCTTCTGATTCACCCTCCAGACTTCACCTTCTCCTTCTCCTTATTCTGCTTCTTCTGATTCACCCTCCAGACTTCACTTTCTCCTTCTCCTTCTTCTGCTTCTTCTGATTCACCCTCCAGACTTCACCTTCTCCTTCTCCTTCTTCTGCTTCTTCTGATTCACCCTCCAGACTTCACCTTCTACTTCTCCTTCTTCTACTTCTTCTGATTCACCCTCCAGACTTCATCTTCTCCTTCTCCTTCTTCTGCTTCTTCTGATTTACCCCCCAGACTTCACCTTCTCCTTCTCCTTCTTCTGCTTCTTCTGATTCACCCTCCAGACTTCACCTTCTCCTTCTCCTTCTTCTACTTCTTCTGATTCACCCTCCAGTCTTCACCTTCTCCTTCTCCTTCTTCTGCTTCTTCTGATTCACCCTCCAGACTTCAACTTCTCCTTCTCCTTCTTCTGCTTCTTCTGATTCACCCTCCTGACTTCACCTTCTCCTTCTCCTTCTTCTACTTCTTCTGATTCACCCTCCAGACTTCACCTTCTCCTTCTTCTACTACTTCTGATTCACCCTCCAGACTTCCCCCTCTCCTGCTACTCCTTCTGCTTCTTCTGATTCACCCTCCAGACTTCACCTTCTCCTTCTCCTTCTTCTGCTTCTTCTGATTCACCCTCCTGACTTCACCTTCTCCTTCTCCTTCTTCTACTTCTTCTGATTCACCCTCCAGACTTCACCTTCTCCTTCTCCTTCTTCTACTACTTCTGATTCACCCTCCAGACTTCACCTTCTCCTTCTACTCCTTCTGCTTCTTCTGATTCACCCTCCAGACTTCACCTTCTCCTTCTCCTTCTTCTGCTTCTTCTGATTCACCCTCCAGACTTCACCTTCTTCTTCTCCTTCTTCTGCTTCTTCTGATTCCCCCTCCAGACTTCACCTTCTCCTTCTCCTTCTTCTGCTTCTTCTGATTCACCCTCCAGACTTCACCTTCTCCTTCTCCTTCTTCTACTTCTTCTGATTCACCCTCCAGACTTCACCTTCTCCTTCTCCTTCTTCTGCTTCTTCTGATTCACCCTCCAGACTTCACCTTCTCCTTCTCCTTCGTCTACTTCTTCTGATTCACCCTCCAGACTACACCTTCTCCTTCTCCTTCTTCTACTTCTTCTGATTCACCCTCCAGACTTCACCTTCTCCTTCTCCTTCTTCTACTTCTTCTGATTCACCCTCCTGACTTCACCATCTCCTTCTCCATCTTCTGCTTCTTCTGCTTCACCCTCCAGACTTCACCTTCTCCTTCTCCTTCTTCTGCTTCTTCTGCTTCACCCTCCTGACTTCACCTTCTCCTTCTCCTTCTTCTACTTCTTCTGATTCAACCTCCAGACTTCACCTTCTCCTTCTCCTTCTTCTGCTTCTTCTGCTTCACCCTCCAGACTTCACCTTCTCCTTCTCCTTCTTCTGCTTCGCCCTCCAGACTTCACCTTCTCCTTCTCCTTCTCCTGCTTCTTCTGCTTCACCTTCCAGACTTCACCTTCTCCTTCTCCTTCTTCTGCTTCTTCTGCTTCACCCTCCTGACTTCACCTTCTCCTTCTCCTTCTTCTACTTCTTCTGATTCACCCTCCGGACTTCACCTTCTCTTTCTCCTTCTTCTGCATCTTCTGCTTCACCCTCCAGACTTCACCTTCTCCTTCTCCTTCTTCTGCTTCTTCTGCTGCGCCCTCCAGACTTCACCTTCTCCTTCTCCTTCTTCTGCTTCTTCTGATACACCCTCCAGACTTCACCTTCTCCTTCTCCTTCTTCTGCTTCTTCTGATTCACCCTCCAGGCTTCACCTGCTCCTTTTCCTTCTTCTACTTCTTCTGATTCATCCTCCAGACTTCACCTTCTCCTTCTCCTTCTTCTACTTCTTCTGATTCACCCTCCAGTCTTCACCTTCTCCTTCTCCTTCTTCTGCTTCTTCTGCTTCACCCTCCAGACTTAACCTTCTCCTTCTCTTTCTTCTGCTTCTTCTGATTCACCCTCCAGACTTCACCTTCTCCTTCTCCTTCTTCTGATTCTTCTGATTCACCCTCCAGACTTCACCTTCTCCTTCTCCTCCTTCTGCTTCTTCTGATTCATCCTCCTGACTTCACCTTCTCCTTCTCCTTCTTCGACTTCTTCTGATTCACCCTCCAGTCTTCACCTTCTCCTTCTCCTTCTTCTGCTTCTTCTGCTTCGCCCTCCAGACTTCACCTTCTCCTTCTCCTTCTTCTGCTTCTTCTGCTTCACCTTCCAGACTTCACCTTCTCCTTCTCCTTCTTCTGCTTCTTCTGCTTTACCCTCCTGACTTCACCTTCTCCTTCTCCTTCTTCTACTTCTTCTGATTCACCCTCCTAACTTCTCCTTCTCCTTCTCCTTCTTCTGCTTCTTCTGATTCACCCTCCTGACTTTACCTTCTCCTTCTCCTTCTTCTGCTTCTTCTGATTCACCCTCCAGACTTCACCTTCTCCTTCTCCTTCTTCTGCTTCTTCTGATTCACCCTCCAGACTTCACCTTCTCCTTCTCCTTCTTCTGCTTCTTCTGATTCACCCTCCAGACTTCACCTTCTCCTTCTCCTTTTTCTACTTCTTCTGATTCACCCTCCAGACTTCACCTTCTCCTTCTCCTTCTTCTACTTCTTCTGATTCACCCTTCAGACTTCACCTTCTCCTTCTCCTTCTTCTACTTCTTCTGCTTCTTCCTCCAGACTTCACCTTCTCCTTCTACTCCTTCTGCTTCTTCTGATTCACCCTCCAGACTTCACCTTCTCCTTCTCCTTCTTCTGCTTCTTCTGATTCACCCTCCAGACTTCACCTTCTCCTTCTCCTTCTTCTGCTTCTTCTGATTCCCCCTCCAGACTTCACCTTCTCCTTCTCCTTCTTCTGCTTCTTCTGATTCACACTCCAGACTTCACCTTCTCCTTCTCCTTCTTCTACTTCTTCTGATTCACCCTCCAGACTTCACCTTCTCCTTCTCCTTCTTCTGCTTCTTCTGATTCACCCTCCAGACTTCACCTTCTCCTTCGTCTACTTCTTCTGATTCACCCTCCAGACTACACCTTCTCCTTCTCCTTCTTCTACTTCTTCTGATTCACCCTCCAGACTTCACCTTCTCCTTCTCCTTCTTCTACTTCTTCTGATTCACCCTCCTGACTTCACCATCTCCTTCTCCATCTTCTGCTTCTTCTGCTTCACCCTCCAGACTTCACCTTCTCCTTCTCCTTCTTCTGCTTCTTCTGCTTCACCCTCCTGACTTCACCTTCTCCTTCTCCTTCTTCTACTTCTTCTGATTCAACCTCCAGACTTCACCTTCTCCTTCTCCTTCTTCTGCTTCTTCTGCTTCACCCTCCAGACTTCACCTTCTCCTTCTCCTTCTTCTGCTTCTTCTGCTTCGCCCTCCAGACTTCACCTTCTCCTTCTCCTTCTCCTGCTTCTTCTGCTTCACCTTCCAGACTTCACCTTCTCCTTCTCCTTCTTCTGCTTCTTCTGCTTCACCCTCCTGACTTCACCTTCTCCTTCTCCTTCTTCTACTTCTTCTGATTCACCCTCCGGACTTCACCTTCTCTTTCTCCTTCTTCTGCATCTTCTGCTTCACCCTCCAGACTTCACCTTCTCCTTCTCCTTCTTCTGCTTCTTCTGCTGCGCCCTCCAGACTTCACCTTCTCCTTCTCCTTCTTCTGCTTCTTCTGATACACCCTCCAGACTTCACCTTCTCCTTCTCCTTCTTCTGCTTCTTCTGATTCACCCTCCAGGCTTCACCTGCTCCTTTTCCTTCTTCTACTTCTTCTGATTCATCCTCCAGACTTCACCTTCTCCTTCTCCTTCTTCTACTTCTTCTGATTCACCCTCCAGTCTTCACCTTCTCCTTCTCCTTCTTCTGCTTCTTCTGCTTCACCCTCCAGACTTAACCTTCTCCTTCTCCTTCTTCTGCTTCTTCTGATTCACCCTCCAGACTTCACCTTCTCCTTCTCCTTCTTCTGCTTCTTCTGATTCACCCTCCAGACCTCACCATCTCCTTCTCCTTCTTCTACTTCTTCTGATTCACCCTCCAGACTTCATCTTCTCCTTCTCCTTCTTCTGCTTCTTCTGATTCACCCTCCAGACTTCACCTTCTCCTTCTCCTTCTTCTGCTTCTTCTGATTCACCCTCCAGGGTTCACCTTCTCCTTCTCCTTCTTCTACTTCTTCTGATTCACCCGATAGACTTCACCTTCTCCTTCTCCTTCTTCTACTTCTTCTGATTCACCCTCCAGTCTTCACCTTCTCCTTCTCCTTCTTCTGCTTCTTCTGCTTCACCCTCCAGACTTCACCTTCTCCTTCTCTTTCTTCTGCTTCTTCTGATTCACACTCCAGACTTCACCTCCTCCTTTTCCTTCTTCTGATTCTTCTGATTCACCCACCAGACTTCACCTTCTCCTTCTCCTTCTTCTGCTTCTTCTGATTCACCCTCCTGAATTCACCTTCTCCTTCTCCTTCTTCTACTTCTTCTGATTCACCCTCCTGACTTCACCTTCTCCTTCTCCTTCTTCTACTTCTTCTGCTTCACACTCCAGACTTCACCTTCTCCTTCTCCTTCTTCTACTTCTTCTGATTCACCCTCCAGACTTCACCTTCTCCTTCTCCTTCTTCTGCTTCTTCTGATTCATCCTCCAGACTTCACCGTCTCCTTCTCCTTATTCTGCTTCTTCTGATTCACCCTCCAGACTTCACTTTCTCCTTCTCCTTCTTCTGCATCTTCTGCTTCACCCTCCAGACTTCACCTTCTCCTTCTCCTTCTTCTGCTGCGCCCTCCAGACTTCACCTTCTCCTTTTCCTTCTTCTGCTTCTTCTGCTTCACCCTCCTGACTTCACCTTCTCCTTCTCCTTCTTCTACTTCTTCTGCTTCACCCCCCTGACTTCACCTTCTCCTTCTCCTTCTTCTGCTTCTTCTGATTTACCCTCCTAACTTCACCTTCTCCTTCTCCTTCTTCTGCTTCTTCTGATTCACCCTCCTGACTTCACCTTCTCCTTCTCCATCTTCTGCTTCTTCTGATTCACCCTCCAGACTTCACCTTCTCCTTCTCCTTCTTCTGCTTCTTCTGATTCACCCTCCAGACTTCACCTTCTCCTTCTCCTTCTTCTGCTTCTTCTGATTCACCCTCCAGACCTCACCTTCTCCTGCTCCTTCTTCTACTTCTTCTGATTCACCCTCCAGACTTCATCTTCTCCTTCTCCTTCTGCTTCTTCTGATTCACCCTCCAGACTTCACCTTCTCCTTCTCCTTCTTCTGCTTCTTCTGATTCACCCTCCAGGGTTCACCTTCTCCTTCTCCTTCTTCTACTTCTTCTGATTCACCCTATAGACTTCACCTTCTCCTTCTCCTTCTTCTACTTCTTCTGATTCACCCTCCAGTCTTCACCTTCTCCTTCTCCTTCTTCTGCTTCTTCTGCTTCACCCTCCAGACTTCACCTTCTCCTTCTCTTTCTTCTGCTTCTTCTGATTCACACTCCAGACTTCACCTTCTCCTTCTCCTTTTTCTGATTCTTCTGATTCACCCTCCAGACTTCACCTTCTCCTTCTCCTTCTTCTGCTTCTTCTGATTCACCCTCCTGACTTCACCTTCTCCTTCTCCTTCTTCTACTTCTTATGATTCACCCTCCTGATTTCACCTTCTGCTTCTCCTTCTTCTACTTCTTCTGCTTCACACTCCAGACTTCTCCTTCTCCTTCTCCTTCTTCTACTTCTTCTGATTCACCCTCCAGACTTCACCTTCTCCTTCTCCTTCTTCTGCTTCTTCTGATTCACCCTCCAGACTTCACCTTCTCCTTCTCCTTATTCTGCTTCTTCTGATTCACCCTCCAGACTTCACTTTCTCCTTCTCCTTCTTCTGCTTCTTCTGATTCACCCTCCAGACTTCACCTTCTCCTTCTCCTTCTTCTGCTTCTTCTGATTCACCCTCCAGACTTCACCTTCTACTTCTCCTTCTTCTACTTCTTCTGATTCACCCTCCAGACTTCATCTTCTCCTTCTCCTTCTTCTGCTTCTTCTGATTCACCCCCCAGACTTCACCTTCTCCTTCTCCTTCTTCTGCTTCTTCTGATTCACCCTCCAGACTTCACCTTCTCCTTCTCCTTCTTCTACTTCTTCTGATTCACCCTCCAGTCTTCACCTTCTCCTTCTCCTTCTTCTGCTTCTTCTGATTCACCCTCCAGACTTCACCTTCTCCTTCTCCTTCTTCTGCTTCTTCTGATTCACCCTCCTGACTTCACCTTCTCCTTCTCCTTCTTCTACTTCTTCTGATTCACCCTCCAGACTTCACCTTCTCCTTCTCCTTCTTCTACTACTTCTGATTCACCCTCCAGACTTCACCTTCTCCTGCTACTCCTTCTGCTTCTTCTGATTCACCCTCCAGACTTCACCTTCTCCTTCTCCTTCTTCTGCTTCTTCTGATTCACCCTCCTGACTTCACCTTCTCCTTCTCCTTCTTCTACTTCTTCTGATTCACCCTCCAGACTTCACCTTCTCCTTCTCCTTCTTCTACTACTTCTGATTCACCCTCCAGACTTCACCTTCTCCTTCTACTCCTTCTGCTTCTTCTGATTCACCCTCCAGACTTCACCTTCTCCTTCTCCTTCTTCTGCTTCTTCTGATTCACCCTCCAGACTTCACCTTCTCCTTCTCCTTCTTCTGCTTCTTCTGATTCCCCCTCCAGACTTCACCTTCTCCTTCTCCTTCTTCTGCTTCTTCTGATTCACCCTCCAGACTTCACCTTCTCCTTCTCCTTCTTCTACTTCTTCTGATTCACCCTCCAGACTTCACCTTCTCCTTCTCCTTCTTCTGCTTCTTCTGATTCACCCTCCAGACTTCACCTTCTCCTTCTCCTTCGTCTACTTCTTCTGATTCACCCTCCAGACTACACCTTCTCCTTCTCCTTCTTCTACTTCTTCTGATTCACCCTCCAGACTTCACCTTCTCCTTCTCCTTCTTCTACTTCTTCTGATTCACCCTCCTGACTTCACCATCTCCTTCTCCATCTTCTGCTTCTTCTGCTTCACCCTCCAGACTTCACCTTCTCCTTCTCCTTCTTCTGCTTCTTCTGCTTCACCCTCCTGACTTCACCTTCTCCTTCTCCTTCTTCTACTTCTTCTGATTCAACCTCCAGACTTCACCTTCTCCTTCTCCTTCTTCTGCTTCTTCTGCTTCACCCTCCAGACTTCACCTTCTCCTTCTCCTTCTTCTGCTTCTTCTGCTGCGCCCTCCAGACTTCACCTTCTCCTTCTCCTTCTTCTGCTTCTTCTGATACACCCTCCAGACTTCACCTTCTCCTTCTCCTTCTTCTGCTCCTTCTGATTCACCCTCCAGGCTTCACCTGCTCCTTTTCCTTCTTCTACTTCTTCTGATTCATCCTCCAGACTTCACCTTCTCCTTCTCCTTCTTCTACTTCTTCTGATTCACCCTCCAGTCTTCACCTTCTCCTTCTCCTTCTTCTGCTTCTTCTGCTTCACCCTCCAGACTTAACCTTCTCCTTCTCTTTCTTCTGCTTCTTCTGATTCACCCTCCAGACTTCACCTTCTCCTTCTCCTTCTTCTGATTCTTCTGATTCACCCTCCAGACTTCACCTTCTCCTTCTCCTCCTTCTGCTTCTTCTGATTCATCCTCCTGACTTCACCTTCTCCTTCTCCTTCTTCGACTTCTTCTGATTCACCCTCCAGTCTTCACCTTCTCCTTCTCCTTCTTCTGCTTCTTCTGCTTCGCCCTCCAGACTTCACCTTCTCCTTCTCCTTCTTCTGCTTCTTCTGCTTCACCTTCCAGACTTCACCTTCTCCTTCTCCTTCTTCTGCTTCTTCTGCTTTACCCTCCTGACTTCACCTTCTCCTTCTCCTTCTTCTACTTCTTCTGATTCACCCTCCTAACTTCTCCTTCTCCTTCTCCTTCTTCTGCTTCTTCTGATTCACCCTCCTGACTTTACCTTCTCCTTCTCCTTCTTCTGCTTCTTCTGATTCACCCTCCAGACTTCACCTTCTCCTTCTCCTTCTTCTGCTTCTTCTGATTCACCCTCCAGACTTCACCTTCTCCTTCTCCTTCTTCTGCTTCTTCTGATTCACCCTCCAGACTTCACCTTCTCCTTCTCCTTCTTCTACTTCTTCTGATTCACCCTCCAGACTTCACCTTCTCCTTCTCCTTCTTCTACTTCTTCTGATTCACCCTTCAGACTTCACCTTCTCCTTCTCCTTCTTCTACTTATTCTGCTTCTTCCTCCAGACTTCACCTTCTCCTTCTCCTTCTTCTGCTTCTTCTGATTCACCCTCCAGACTTCAGCTTCTCCTTCTCCTTCTTCTGCTTCTTCTGCTTCACCCTCCAGACTTCACCTTCTCCTTCTCCTTCTTCTGCTTCTTCTGCTTCACACTCCTGACTTCACCTTCTCCTTCTCCTTCTTCTACTACTTCTGATTCACCCTCCAGACTTCACCTTCTCCTTCTCCTTCTTCTGCATCTTCTGCTTCACCCTCCAGACTTCACCTTCTCCTTCTCCTTCTTCTGCTTCTTCTGCTGCGCCCTCCAGACTTCACCTTCTCCTTTTCCTTCTTCTGCTTCTTCTGCTTCACCCTCCTGACTTCACCATCTCCTTCTCCTTCTTCTACTTCTTCTGCTTCACCCCCCTGACTTCACCTTCTTCTTCTCCTTCTTCTGCTTCTTCTGATTCACCCTCCTAACTTCACCTTCTCCTTCTCCTTCTTCTGCTTCTTCTGATTCACCCTCCTGACTTCACCTTCTCCTTCTCCATCTTCTGCTTCTTCTGATTCACCCTCCAGACTTCACCTTCTCCTTCTCCTTCTTCTGCTTCTTCTGATTCACCCTCCAGACTTCACCTTCTCCTTCTCCTTCTTCTGCTTCTTCTGATTCACCCTCCAGACCTCACCATCTCCTTCTCCTTCTTCTACTTCTTCTGATTCACCCTCCAGACTTCATCTTCTCCTTCTCCTTCTTCTGCTTCTTCTGATTCACCCTCCAGACTTCACCTTCTCCTTCTCCTTCTTCTGCTTCTTCTGATTCACCCTCCAGGGTTCACCTTCTCCTTCTCCTTCTTCTACTTCTTCTGATTCACCCGATAGACTTCACCTTCTCCTTCTCCTTCTTCTACTTCTTCTGATTCACCCTCCAGTCTTCACCTTCTCCTTCTCCTTCTTCTGCTTCTTCTGCTTCACCCTCCAGACTTCACCTTCTCCTTCTCTTTCTTCTGCTTCTTCTGATTCACACTCCAGACTTCACCTCCTTCTTTTCCTTCTTCTGATTCTTCTGATTCACCCTCCAGACTTCACCTTCTCCTTCTCCTTCTTCTGCTTCTTCTGATTCACCCTCCTGAATTCACCTTCTCCTTCTCCTTCTTCTACTTCTTCTGATTCACCCTCCTGACTTCACCTTCTCCTTCTCCTTCTTCTACTTTTTCTGCTTCACACTCCAGACTTCACCTTCTCCTTCTCCTTCTTCTACTTCTTCTGATTCACCCTCCAGACTTCACCTTCTCCTTCTCCTTCTTCTGCTTCTTCTGATTCATCCTCCAGACTTCACCGTCTCCTTCTCCTTATTCTGCTTCTTCTGATTCACCCTCCAGACTTCACTTTCTCCTTCTCCTTCTTCTGCATCTTCTGCTTCACCCTCCAGACTTCACCTTCTCCTTCTCCTTCTTCTGCTGCGCCCTCCAGACTTCACCTTCTCCTTTTCCTTCTTCTGCTTCTTCTGCTTCACCCTCCTGACTTCACCTTCTCCTTCTCCTTCTTCTACTTCTTCTGCTTCACCCCCCTGACTTCACCTTCTCCTTCTCCTTCTTCTGCTTCTTCTGATTTACCCTCCTAACTTCACCTTCTCCTTCTCCTTCTTCTGCTTCTTCTGATTCACCCTCCTGACTTCACCTTCTCCTTCTCCATCTTCTGCTTCTTCTGATTCACCCTCCAGACTTCACCTTCTCCTTCTCCTTCTTCTGCTTCTTCTGATTCACCCTCCAGACTTCACCTTCTCCTTCTCCTTCTTCTGCTTCTTCTGATTCACCCTCCAGACCTCACCTTCTCCTTCTCCTTCTTCTACTTCTTCTGATTCACCCTCCAGACTTCATCTTCTCCTTCTCCTTCTTCTGCTTCTTCTGATTCACCCTCCAGACTTCACCTTCTCCTTCTCCTTCTTCTGCTTCTTCTGATTCACCCTCCAGGGTTCACCTTCTCCTTCTCCTTCTTCTACTTCTTCTGATTCACCCTATAGACTTCACCTTCTCCTTCTCCTTCTTCTACTTCTTCTGATTCACCCTCCAGTCTTCACCTTCTCCTTCTCCTTCTTCTGCTTCTTCTGCTTCACCCTCCAGACTTCACCTTCTCCTTCTCTTTCTTCTGCTTCTTCTGATTCACACTCCAGACTTCACCTTCTCCTTCTCCTTTTTCTGATTCTTCTGATTCACCCTCCAGACTTCACCTTCTCCTTCTCCTTCTTCTGCTTCTTCTGATTCACCCTCCTGACTTCACCTTCTCCTTCTCCTTCTTCTACTTCTTCTGATTCACCCTCCTGATTTCACCTTCTGCTTCTCCTTCTTCTACTTCTTCTGCTTCACACTCCAGACTTCTCCTTCTCCTTCTCCTTCTTCTACTTCTTCTGATTCACCCTCCAGACTTCACCTTCTCCTTCTCCTTCTTCTGCTTCTTCTGATTCACCCTCCAGACTTCACCTTCTCCTTCTCCTTATTCTGCTTCTTCTGATTCACCCTCCAGACTTCACTTTCTCCTTCTCCTTCTTCTGCTTCTTCTGATTCACCCTCCAGACTTCACCTTCTCCTTCTCCTTCTTCTGCTTCTTCTGATTCACCCTCCAGACTTCACCTTCTACTTCTCCTTCTTCTACTTCTTCTGATTCACCCTCCAGACTTCATCTTCTCCTTCTCCTTCTTCTGCTTCTTCTGATTCACCCTCCAGACTTCACCTTCTCCTTCTCCTTCTTCTACTTCTTCTGATTCACCCTCCAGTCTTCACCTTCTCCTTCTCCTTCTTCTGCTTCTTCTGATTCACCCTCCAGACTTCACCTTCTCCTTCTCCTTCTTCTGCTTCTTCTGATTCACCCTCCTGACTTCACCTTCTCCTTCTCCTTCTTCTACTTCTTCTGATTCACCCTCCAGACTTCACCTTCTCCTTCTCCTTCTTCTACTACTTCCGATTCACCCTCCAGACTTCACCTTCTCCTGCTACTCCTTCTGCTTCTTCTGATTCACCCTCCAGACTTCACCTTCTCCTTCTCCTTCTTCTGCTTCTTCTGATTCACCCTCCTGACTTCACCTTCTCCTTCTCCTTCTTCTACTTCTTCTGATTCACCCTCCAGACTTCACCTTCTCCTTCTCCTTCTTCTACTACTTCTGATTCACCCTCCAGACTTCACCTTCTCCTTCTACTCCTTCTGCTTCTTCTGATTCACCCTCCAGACTTCACCTTCTCCTTCTCCTTCTTCTGCTTCTTCTGATTCACCCTCCAGACTTCACCTTCTCCTTCTCCTTCTTCTGCTTCTTCTGATTCCCCCTCCAGACTTCACCTTCTCCTTCTCCTTCTTCTGCTTCTTCTGATTCACCCTCCAGACTTCACCTTCTCCTTCTCCTTCTTCTACTTCTTCTGATTCACCCTCCAGACTTCACCTTCTCCTTCTCCTTCTTCTGCTTCTTCTGATTCACCCTCCAGACTTCACCTTCTCCTTCTCCTTCGTCTACTTCTTCTGATTCACCCTCCAGACTACACCTTCTCCTTCTCCTTCTTCTACTTCTTCTGATTCACCCTCCAGACTTCACCTTCTCCTTCTCCTTCTTCTACTTCTTCTGATTCACCCTCCTGACTTCACCATCTCCTTCTCCATCTTCTGCTTCTTCTGCTTCACCCTCCAGACTTCACCTTCTCCTTCTCCTTCTTCTGCTTCTTCTGCTTCTCCCTCCTGACTTCACCTTCTCCTTCTCCTTCTTCTACTTCTTCTGATTCAACCTCCAGACTTCACCTTCTCCTTCTCCTTCTTCTGCTTCTTCTGCTTCACCCTCCAGACTTCACCTTCTCCTTCTCCTTCTTCTGCTTCTTCTGCTTCGCCCTCCAGACTTCACCTTCTCCTTCTCCTTCTCCTGCTTCTTCTGCTTCACCTTCCAGACTTCACCTTCTCCTTCTCCTTCTTCTGCTTCTTCTGCTTCACCCTCCTGACTTCACCTTCTCCTTCTCCTTCTTCTACTTCTTCTGATTCACCCTCCGGACTTCACCTTCTCTTTCTCCTTCTTCTGCATCTTCTGCTTCACCCTCCAGACTTCACCTTCTCCTTCTCCTTCTTCTGCTTCTTCTGCTGCGCCCTCCAGACTTCAACTTCTCCTTCTCCTTCTTCTGCTTCTTCTGATACACCCTCCAGACTTCACCTTCTCCTTCTCCTTCTTCTGCTTCTTCTGATTCACCCTCCAGGCTTCACCTGCTCCTTTTCCTTCTTCTACTTCTTCTGATTCATCCTCCAGACTTCACCTTCTCCTTCTCCTTCTTCTACTTCTTCTGATTCACCCTCCAGTCTTCACCTTCTCCTTCTCCTTCTTCTGCTTCTTCTGCTTCACCCTCCAGACTTAACCTTCTCCTTCTCTTTCTTCTGCTTCTTCTGATTCACCCTCCAGACTTCACCTTCTCCTTCTCCTTCTTCTGATTCTTCTGATTCACCCTCCAGACTTCACCTTCTCCTTCTCCTCCTTCTGCTTCTTCTGATTCATCCTCCTGACTTCACCTTCTCCTTCTCCTTCTTCGACTTCTTCTGATTCACCCTCCAGTCTTCACCTTCTCCTTCTCCTTCTTCTGCTTCTTCTGCTTCGCCCTCCAGACTTCACCTTCTCCTTCTCCTTCTTCTGCTTCTTCTGCTTCACCTTCCAGACTTCACCTTCTCCTTCTCCTTCTTCTGCTTCTTCTGCTTTACCCTCCTGACTTCACCTTCTCCTTCTCCTTCTTCTACTTCTTCTGATTCACCCTCCTAACTTCTCCTTCTCCTTCTCCTTCTTCTGCTTCTTCTGATTCACCCTCCTGACTTTACCTTCTCCTTCTCCTTCTTCTGCTTCTTCTGATTCACCCTCCAGACTTCACCTTCTCCTTCTCCTTCTTCTGCTTCTTCTGATTCACCCTCCAGACTTCACCTTCTCCTTCTCCTTCTTCTGCTTCTTCTGATTCACCCTCCAGACTTCACCTTCTCCTTCTCCTTCTTCTACTTCTTCTGATTCACCCTCCAGACTTCACCTTCTCCTTCTCCTTCTTCTACTTCTTCTGATTCACCCTTCAGACTTCACCTTCTCCTTCTCCTTCTTCTACTTCTTCTGCTTCTTCCTCCAGACTTCACCTTCTCCTTCTACTCCTTCTGCTTCTTCTGATTCACCCTCCAGACTTCACCTTCTCCTTCTCCTTCTTCTGCTTCTTCTGATTCACCCTCCAGACTTCACCTTCTCCTTCTCCTTCTTCTGCTTCTTCTGATTCCCCCTCCAGACTTCACCTTCTCCTTCTCCTTCTTCTGCTTCTTCTGATTCACCCTCCAGACTTCACCTTCTCCTTCTCCTTCTTCTACTTCTTCTGATTCACCTTCCAGACTTCACCTTCTCCTTCTCCTTCTTCTGCTTCTTCTGATTCACCCTCCAGACTTCACCTTCTCCTTCTCCTTCGTCTACTTCTTCTGATTCACCCTCCAGACTACACCTTCTCCTTCTCCTTCTTCTACTTCTTCTGATTCACCCTCCAGACTTCACCTTCTCCTTCTCCTTCTTCTACTTCTTCTGATTCACCCTCCTGACTTCACCATCTCCTTCTCCATCTTCTGCTTCTTCTGCTTCACCCTCCAGACTTCACCTTCTCCTTCTCCTTCTTCTGCTTCTTCTGCTTCACCCTCCTGACTTCACCTTCTCCTTCTCCTTCTTCTACTTCTTCTGATTCAACCTCCAGACTTCACCTTCTCCTTCTCCTTCTTCTGCTTCTTCTGCTTCACCCTCCAGACTTCACCTTCTCCTTCTCCTTCTTCTGCTTCTTCTGCTTCGCCCTCCAGACTTCACCTTCTCCTTCTCCTTCTCCTGCTTCTTCTGCTTCACCTTCCAGACTTCACCTTCTCCTTCTCCTTCTTCTGCTTCTTCTGCTTCACCCTCCTGACTTCACCTTCTCCTTCTCCTTCTTCTACTTCTTCTGATTCACCCTCCGGACTTCACCTTCTCTTTCTCCTTCTTCTGCATCTTCTGCTTCACCCTCCAGACTTCACCTTCTCCTTCTCCTTCTTCTGCTTCTTCTGCTGCGCCCTCCAGACTTCACCTTCTCCTTCTCCTTCTTCTGCTTCTTCTGATACACCCTCCAGACTTCACCTTCTCCTTCTCCTTCTTCTGCTTCTTCTGATTCACCCTCCAGGCTTCACCTGCTCCTTTTCCTTCTTCTACTTCTTCTGATTCATCCTCCAGACTTCACCTTCTCCTTCTCCTTCTTCTACTTCTTCTGATTCACCCTCCAGTCTTCACCTTCTCCTTCTCCTTCTTCTGCTTCTTCTGCTTCACCCTCCAGACTTAACCTTCTCCTTCTCTTTCTTCTGCTTCTTCTGATTCACCCTCCAGACTTCACCTTCTCCTTCTCCTCCTTCTGCTTCTTCTGATTCATCCTCCTGACTTCACCTTCTCCTTCTCCTTCTTCGACTTCTTCTGATTCACCCTCCAGTCTTCACCTTCTCCTTCTCCTTCTTCTGCTTCTTCTGCTTCGCCCTCCAGACTTCACCTTCTCCTTCTCCTTCTTCTGCTTCTTCTGCTTCACCTTCCAGACTTCACCTTCTCCTTCTCCTTCTTCTGCTTCTTCTGCTTTACCCTCCTGACTTCACCTTCTCCTTCTCCTTCTTCTACTTCTTCTGATTCACCCTCCTAACTTCTCCTTCTCCTTCTCCTTCTTCTGCTTCTTCTGATTCACCCTCCTGACTTTACCTTCTCCTTCTCCTTCTTCTGCTTCTTCTGATTCACCCTCCAGACTTCACCTTCTCCTTCTCCTTCTTCTGCTTCTTCTGATTCACCCTCCAGACTTCACCTTCTCCTTCTCCTTCTTCTGCTTCTTCTGATTCACCCTCCAGACTTCACCTTCTCCTTCTCCTTCTTCTACTTCTTCTGATTCACCCTCCAGACTTCACCTTCTCCTTCTCCTTCTTCTACTTCTTCTGATTCACCCTTCAGACTTCACCTTCTCCTTCTCCTTCTTCTACTTCTTCTGCTTCTTCCTCCAGACTTCACCTTCTCCTTCTCCTTCTTCTGCTTCTTCTGATTCACCCTCCAGACTTCACCTTCTCCTTCTCCTTCTTCTGCTTCTTCTGCTTCACCCTCCAGACTTCACCTTCTCCTTCTCCTTCTTCTGCTTCTTCTGCTTCACCCTCCTGACTTCACCTTCTCCTTCTCCTTCTTCTACTACTTCTGATTCACCCTCCAGACTTCACCTTCTCCTTCTCCTTCTTCTGCATCTTCTGCTTCACCCTCCAGACTTCACCTTCTCCTTCTCCTTCTTCTGCTTCTTCTGCTGCGCCCTCCAGACTACACCTTCTCCTTTTCCTTCTTCTGCTTCTTCTGCTTCACCCTCCTGACTTCACCATCTCCTTCTCCTTCTTCTACTTCTTCTGCTTCACCCCCCTGACTTCACCTTCTTCTTCTCCTTCTTCTGCTTCTTCTGATTCACCCTCCTAACTTCACCTTCTCCTTCTCCTTCTTCTGCTTCTTCTGATTCACCCTCCTGACTTCACCTTCTCCTTCTCCTTCTTCTGATTCTTCGGATTCACCCTCCAGACTTCACCTTCTCCTTCTCCTTCTTCTGCTTCTTCTGATTCACCCTCCTGACTTCACCTTCTCCTTCTCCTTCTTCTACTTCTTCTGATTCACCCTCCTGACTTCGCCTTCTCCTTCTCCTTCTTCTACTTCGTCTGCTTCACCCTCCAGACTTCACCTTCTCCTTCTCCTTCTTCTACTTCTTCTGATTCACCCTCCAGACTTCACCTTCTCCTTCTCCTTCTTCTGCTTCTTCTGATTCTCCCTCCAGACCTCACCTTCTCCTTCTCCTTCTTCTACTTCTTCTGATTCACCCTCCAGACTTCACCTTCTCCTTCTCCTTCTTCTAATTCTTCTGATTCACCCTCCAGACTTCATCTTCTCCTTCTCCTTCTTCTACTTCTTCTGCTTCTCCCTCCAGACTTCACCTTCTCCTTCTCCTTCTTCTGCTTCTTCTGCTTCACCCTCCTGACTTCACCTTCTCCTTCTCCTTCTTCTACTTCTTCTGCTTCACCCTCAAGACTTCACCTTCTCCTTCTCCTTCTTCTGCTTCTTCTGCTTCACCCTCCTGACTTCACCTTCTCCTTCTCCTTCTTCTGCATCTTCTGATTCACCCTCCAGACTTCACCTTCTCCTTCTCCTTCTTCTGCTTCTTCTGCTTCACCCTCCTGACTTCACCTCCTCCTTCTCCTTCTTCTACTTCTTCTGATTCACCCTCCAGACTTCACCTTCTCCTTCTCCTTCTTCTGCTTCTTCTGCTTCACCCTCCAGACTTCACCTTCTCCTTCTCCTTCTTCTGATTCTTCTGCTACGCCCTCCAGACTTCACCTTCTCCTTCTCCTTCTTCTGCTTCTTCTGCTTCACCCTCCAGACTTCACCTTCTCCTCCTCCTTCTTCTCTTCTTCTGCTTCACCCTCCTGACTCCACCTTCTCCTTCTCCTTATTCTGCTTCTTCTGATTCACCCTCCAGACTTCACCTTCTCCTTCTCCTTCTTCTGCTTCTTCTGATTCACCCTCCAGACTTCACCTTCTCATTCTCCTTCTTCTGCTTCTTCTGATTCACCCTCCAGACTTCACCTTCTCCTTCTCCTTCTTCTACTTCTTCTGATTCACCCTCCAGACTTCACCTTCTCCTTCTCCTTCTTCTGATTCTTCTGATTCACCCTCCAGACTTCACCATCTCCTTCTCCTTCTTCTGCTTCTTCTGATTCACCCTCCAGACTTCACCTTCTCCTTCTCCTTCTTCTACTTCTTCTGATTCACCCTCCAGACTTCACCTTCTCCTTCTCCTTCTTCTACTTCTTCTGATTCACCCTCCAGTCTTCACCTTCTCCTTCTCCTTTTCTGCTTCTTCTGCTTCACCCTCCAGACTTCACCTTCTCCTTCTCTTTCTTCTGCTTCTTCTGATTCACCCTCCAGACTTCACCTTCTCCTTCTCCTTCTTCTGATTCTTCTGATTCACCCTCCAGACTTCACCTTCTCCTTCTCCTTCTTCTGCTTCTTCTGATTCACCCTCCTCACTTCACCTCCTTCTCCTTCTTCTACTTCTTCTGATTCACCCTCCTGACTTCACCTTCTCCTTCTCCTTCTTCTACTTCTTCTGCTTCACCCTCCAGACTTCAGCTTCTCCTTCTTCTACTTCTTCTGATTCACCCTCCAGACTTCACCTTCTCCTTCTCCTTCTTCTGCTTCTTCTGATTCACCCTCCAGACTTCACCTTCTCCTTCTCCTTATTCTGCTTCTTCTGATTCAACCTCCAGACTTCACCTTCACATTCTCCTTCTTCTGCTTCTTCTGATTCACCCTCCAGACTTTACCTTCTCCTTCTCCTTATTCTGCTTCTTCTGATTCACCCTCCAGACTTCACCTTCTCCTTCTCCTTCTTCTACTTCTTCTGATTCACCCTCCAGACTTCATCTTCTCCTTCTCCTTCTTCTGCTTCTTCTGATTCACCCTCCAGAATTCACCTTCTCCTGCTCCTTCTTCTGCTTCTTCTGATTCACCCTCCAGACTTCACCTTCTCCTTCTCCTTCTTCTACTTCTTCTGATTCACCCTCCAGACTTCACCTTCTCCTTCTCCTTCTTCTGCTTCTTCTGATTCACCCTCCAGACTTCACCTTCTCCTTCTCCTTCTTCTGCTTCTTCTGATTCACCCTTCAGACTTCACCTTCTCCTTCTCCTTCTTCTGCTTCTTCTGATTCACACTCCAGACCTCACCTTCTCCTTCTCCTTCTTCTACTTCTTCTGATTCACCCTCCAGACTTCAACTTCTCCTTCTCCTTCTTCTGCTTCTTCTGATTCACCCTCCAGACTTCACCTTCTCCTTCTCCTTCTTCTGCTTCTTCTGATTCACCCTCCAGACTTCGCCTTCTCCTTCTCCTTCTTCTACTTCTTCTGATTTACCCTCCAGACTTCACCTTCTCCTTCTCCTTCTTCTACTTCTTCTGATTCACCCTCCAGTCTTCACCTTCTCCTTCTCCTTCTTCTGCTTCTTCTGATTCACCCTCCAGACTTCACCTTCTCCTTCTCCTTCTTCTGCTTCTTCTGATTCACCCTCCAGACTTCACCTTCTCCTTCTCCTTCTTCTGCTTCTTCTGATTCACCCTCCAGACTTCACCTTCTCCTTCTCCTTCTTCTACTTCTTCTGATTCACCCTCCAGACTTCACCTTCTCCTTCTCCTTCTTCTGCTTCTTCTGATTCACCCTCCAGACTTCACCTTCTCCTTCTCCTTCGTCTACTTCTTCTGATGCACCCTATAGACTACACCTTCTCCTTCTCCATCTTCTACTTCTTCTGATTCACCCTCCAGACTTCACCTTCTCCTTCTCCTTCTTCTGCTTCTTCTGATTCACCCTCCAGACTTCACCTTCTCCTTCTCCTTCTTCTACTTCTTCTGATTCACCCTCCAGACTTCACCTTCTCCTTCTCCTTCTTCTACTTCTTCTGATTCACCCTCCAGACTTCATCTTCTCCTTCTCCTTCTTCTACTTCTTCTGCTTCTCCCTCCAGACTTCACCTTCTCCTTCTCCTTCTTCTGCTTCTTCTGATTCACCCTCCAGACTTCACCTTCTCCTTCTCCTTCTGCTGCTTCTTCTGATTCACCCTCCAGACTTCACCTTCTCCTTCTCCTTCTTCTGCTTCTTCTGCTTCACTCTCCAGACTTCACCTTCTCCTTCTCCTTCTTCTGCTTCTTCTGCTTCACCCTCCTGACTTCACCTTCTCCTTCTCCTTCTTCTACTTCTTCTGATTCACCCTCCAGACTTCACCTTCTCCTTCTCCTTCTTCTGCTTCTTCTGATTCACCCTCCAGACTTCACCTTCTCCTTCTCCTTCTTCTGCTTCTTCTGATTCAGCCTTCAGACTTCACCTTCTCCTTCTCCTTCTTCTGCTTCTTCTGATTCACACTCCAGACCTCACCTTCTCCTTCTCCTTCTTCTACTTCTTCTGATTCACCCTCCTGACTTCAACTTCTCCTTCTCCTTCTTCTGCTTCTTCTGATTCACCCTCCAGACTTCACCTTCTCCTTCTCCTTCTTCTGCTTCTTCTGATTCACCCTCCAGACTTCGCCTTCTCCTTCTCCTTCTTCTACTTCTTCTGATTTACCCTCCAGACTTCACCTTCTCCTTCTCCTTCTTCTACTTCTTCTGATTCACCCTCCAGTCTTCACCTTCTCCTTCTCCTTCTTCTGCTTCTTCTGATTCACCATCCAGACTTCACCTTCTCCTTCTCCTTCTTCTGCTTCTTCTGATTCACCCTCCAGACTTCACCTTCTCCTTCTCCTTCTTCTGCTTCTTCTGATTCACCCTCCAGACTTCACCTTCTCCTTCTCCTTCTTCTACTTCTTCTGATTCACCCTCCAGACTTCACCTTCTCCTTCTCCTTCTTCTGCTTCTTCTGATTCACCCTCCAGACTTCACCTTCTCCTTCTCCTTCGCCTACTTCTTCTGATGCACCCTCCAGACTACACCTTCTCCTTCTCCATCTTCTACTTCTTCTGATTCACCCTCCAGACTTCACCTTCTCCTTCTCCTTCTTCTGCTTCTTCTGATTCACCCTCCAGACTTCACCTTCTCCTTCTACTTCTTCTACTTCTTCTGATTCACCCTCCAGACTTCACCTTCTCCTTCTCCTTCTTCTACTTCTTCTGATTCACCCTCCAGACTTCATCTTCTCCTTCTCCTTCTTCTACTTCTTCTGCTTCTCCCTCCAGACTTCACCTTCTCCTTCTCCTTCTTCTGCTTCTACTGATTCACCCTCCAGACTTCACCTTCTCCTTCTCCTTATTCTGCTTCTTCTGATTCACCCTCCAGACTTCACCTTCTCCTTCTCCTTCTTCTGCTTCTTCTGCTTCACCCTCCAGACTTCACCTTCTCCTTCTCCTTCTTCTGCTTCTTCTGCTTCAACCTCCTGACTTCACCTTCTCCTTCTCCTTCTTCTACTTCTTCTGCTTCACCCTCCAGACTTCACCTTCTCCTTCTCCTTCTTCTGCTTCTTCTGCTTCACCCTCCTGACTTCACCTTCTCCTTCTCCTTCTTCTACTTCTTCTGATTCACCCTCCAGACTTCACCTTCTCCTTCTCCTTCTACTGCTTCTTCTGCTTCACCCTCCAGACTTCACCTTCCCCTTCTCCTTCTTCTGCTTCTTCTGCTGCGCACTCCAGACTTCACCTTCTCCTTCTCCTTCTTCTGCTTCTTCTGCTTCACCTTCCGACTTCACCTTCTCCTTCTCCTTCTTCTACTTCTTCTGCTTCACCCCCCTGACTTCACCTTCTCCTTCTCCTTCTTCTGCTTCTTCTGATTCACCTTCCTAACTTCACCTTCTCCTTCTCCTTCTTCTGCTTCTTCTGATTCACCCTCCTGACTTCACCTTCTCCTTCTCCTTCTCCTGAATCTTCTGATTCACCCTCCAGACTTCACCTTCTCCTTCTCCTTCTTCTGCTTCTTCTGATTCACCCTCCTGACTTCACCTTCTCCTTCTCCTTCTTCTACTTCTTCTGATTCACCCTCCTGACTTCACCTTCTCCTTCTCCTTCTTCTACTTCTTCTGCTTCACCCTCCAGACTTCACGTTCTCCTTCTCCTTCTTCTACTTCTTCTGATTCACCCTCCAGACTTCACCTTCTCCTTCTCCTTCTTCTGCTTCTTCTGATTCACCCTCCAGGCTTCACCTTCTCCTTCTTCTTATTCTGCTTCTTCTGATTCACCCTCCAGACTTCACCTTCTCCTTCTCCTTCTTCTGCTTCTTCTGATTCACCCTCCAGACTTCACCTTCTCCTTCTCCTTCTTCTGCTTCTTCTGATTCACCCTCCAGACTTCACCTTCTCCTTCTCCTTCTTCTGCTTCTTCTGATTCACCCTCCAGACTTCACCTTCTCCTTCTCCTTCTTCTACTTCTTCTGATTCACCCTCCAGTCTTCACCTTCTCCTTCTCCTTTTCTGCTTCTTCTGCTTCACCCTCCAGACTTCACCTTCTCCTTCTCTTTCTTCTGCTTCTTCTGATTCACCCTCCAGACTTCACCTTCTCCTTCTCCTTCTTCTGATTCTTCTGATTCACCCTCCAGACTTCACCTTCTCCTTCTCCTTCTTCTGCTTCTTCTGATTCACCCTCCTCACTTCACCTCCTTCTCCTTCTTCTACTTCTTCTGATTCACCCTCCTGACTTCACCTTCTCCTTCTCCTTCTTCTACTTCTTCTGCTTCACCTTCCAGACTTCAGCTTCTCCTTCTTCTACTTCTTCTGATTCCCCCTCCAGACTTCGCCTTCTCCTTCTCCTTCTTCTGCTTCTTCTGATTCACCCTCCAGACTTCACCTTCTCCTTCTCCTTATTCTGCTTCTTCTGATTCACCCTCCAGACTTCACCTTCACCTTCTCCTTCTTCTGCTTCTTCTGATTCACCCTCCAGACTTCACCTTCTCCTTCTCCTTCTTCTGCTTCTTCTGATTCACCCTCCAGACTTCATCTTCTCCTTCTCCTTCTTCTGCTTCTTCTGATTCACCCTCCAGACTTCACCTTCTCCTTCTCCTTTTTCTGCTTCTTCTGATTCACCCTCCAGACTTCACCTTCTCCTTCTCCTTCTTCTGCTTCTTCTGATTCACCCTTCAGACTTCACCTTCTCCTTCTCCTTCTTCTGCTTCTTCTGATTCACACTCCAGACCTCACCTTCTCCTTCTCCTTCTTCTACTTCTTCTGATTCACAGTCCAGACTTCAACTTCTCCTTCTCCTTCTTCTGCTTCTTCTGATTCACCCTCCAGACTTCACCTTCTCCTTCTCCTTCTTCTGGTTCTTCTGATTCACCCTCCAGACTTCGCCTTCTCCTTCTCCTTCTTCTACTTCTTCTGATTTACCCTCCAGACTTCACCTTCTCCTTCTCCTTCTTCTACTTCTTCTGATTCACCCTCCAGTCTTCACCTTCTCCTTCTCCTTCTTCTGCTTCTTCTGATTCACCCTCCAGACTTCACCTTCTCCTTCTCCTTCTTCTGCTTCTTCTGATTCACACTCCAGACTTCACCTTCTCCTTCTCCTTCTTCTGCTTCTTCTGATTCACCCTCCAGACTTCACCTCCTCCTTCTCCTTCTTCTACTTCTTCTGATTCACCCTCCAGACTTCACCTTCTCCTTCTCCTTCTTCTGCTTCTTCTGATTCACCCTCCAGACTTCACCTTCTCCTTCTCCTTCTTCTACTTCTTCTGATTCACCCTCCAGAGTTCACCTTCTCCTTCTCCTTCTTCTACTTCTTCTAATTCACCCTCCAGACTTCATCTTCTCCTTCTCCTTCTTCTACTTCTTCTGCTTCTCCCTCCAGACTTCACCTTCTCCTTCTCCTTCTTCTGCTTCTTCTGATTCACCCTCCAGACTTCACCTTCTCCTTCTCCTTCTTCTGCTTCTTCTGCTTCACCCTCCAGACTTCACCTTCTCCTTCTCCTTCTTCTGCTTCTTCTGCTTCACCCTCCTGACTTCACCTTCTCCTTCTCCTTCTTCTACTTCTTCTGATTCACCCTCCAGACTTCACCTTCTCCTTCTCCTTCTTCTGCTTCTTCTGATTCACCCTCCAGACTTCACCTTCTCCTTCTCCTTCTTCTGCTTCTTCTGATTCAGACTTCAGACTTCATCTTCTCCTTCTCCTTCTTCTGCTTCTTCTGATTCACACTCCAGACCTCACCTTCTCCTTCTCCTTCTTCTACTTCTTCTGATTCACCCTCCAGACTTCAACTTCTCCTTCTCCTTCTTCTGCTTCTTCTGATTCACCCTCCAGACTTCACCTTCTACTTCTCCTTCTTCTGCTTCTTCTGATTCACCCTCCAGACTTCGCCTTCTCCTTCTAATTCTTCTACTTCTTCTGATTTACCCTACAGACTTCACCTTCTCCTTCTCCTTCTTCTACTTCTTCTGATTCACCCTCCAGTCTTCACCTTCTCCTTCTCCTTCTTCTGCTTCTTCTGATTCACCCTCCAGACTTCACCTTCTCCTTCTCCTTCTTCTGAATCTTCTGATTCACCCTCCAGACTTCACCTTCTCCTTCTCCTTCTTCTGCTTCTTCTGATTCACCCTCCAGACTTCACCTTCTCCTTCTCCTTCTTCTACTTCTTCTGATTCACCCTCCAGACTTCACCTTCTCCTTCTCCTTCTTCTGCTTCTTCTGATTCACCCTCCAGACTTCACCTTCTCCTTCTCCTTCGTCTACTTCTTCTGATGCAGCCTCCAGACTACACCTTCTCCTTCTCCATCTTCTACTTCTTCTGATTCACCCTCCAGACTTCACCTTCTCCTTCTCCTTCTTCTGCTTCTTCTGATTCACCCTCCAGACTTCACCTTCTCCTTCTCCTTCTTCTACTTCTTCTGATTCACCCTCCAGACTTCACCTTCTCCTTCTCCTTCTTCTACTTCTTCTGATTCACCCTCCAGACTTCATCTTCTCCTTCTCCTTCTTCTACTATTTCTGCTTCTCCCTCCAGACTTCACCTTCTCCTTCTCCTTCTTCTGCTTCTTCTGATTCACCCTCCAGACTTCACCTTCTCCTTCTCCTTATTCTGCTTCTTCTGATTCACCCTCCAGACTTCACCTTCTCCTTCTCCTTCTTCTGCTTCTTCTGCTTCATCCTCCAGACTTCACCTTCTCCTTCTCCTTCTTCTGCTTCTTCTGCTTCACCCTCCTGACTTCACCTTCTCCTTCTCCTTCTTCTACTTCTTCTGCTTCACCCTCCAGACTTCACCTTCTCCTTCTCTTTCTTCTGCTTCTTCTGATTCACCCTCCAGACTTCACCTTCTCCTTCTCCTTCTTCTGATTCTTCTGATTCACCCTCCAGACTTCACCTTCTCCTTCTCCTTCTTCTGCTTCTTCTGATTCACCCTCCTCACTTCACCTCCTTCTCCTTCTTCTACTTCTTCTGATTCACCCTCCTGACTTCACCTTCTCCTTCTCCTTCTTCTACTTCTTCTGCTTCACCTTCCAGACTTCAGCTTCTCCTTCTTCTACTTCTTCTGATTCCCCCTCCAGACTTCGCCTTCTCCTTCTCCTTCTTCTGCTTCTTCTGATTCACCCTCCAGACTTCACCTTCTCCTTCTCCTTATTCTGCTTCTTCTGATTCACCCTCCAGACTTCACCTTCACCTTCTCCTTCTTCTGCTTCTTCTGATTCACCCTCCAGACTTCACCTTCTCCTTCTCCTTCTTCTGCTTCTTCTGATTCACCCTCCAGACTTCATCTTCTCCTTCTCCTTCTTCTGCTTCTTCTGATTCACCCTCCAGACTTCACCTTCTCCTTCTCCTTTTTCTGCTTCTTCTGATTCACCCTCCAGACTTCACCTTCTCCTTCTCCTTCTTCTGCTTCTTCTGATTCACCCTTCAGACTTCACCTTCTCCTTCTCCTTCTTCTGCTTCTTCTGATTCACACTCCAGACCTCACCTTCTCCTTCTCCTTCTTCTACTTCTTCTGATTCACAGTCCAGACTTCAACTTCTCCTTCTCCTTCTTCTGCTTCTTCTGATTCACCCTCCAGACTTCACCTTCTCCTTCTCCTTCTTCTGGTTCTTCTGATTCACCCTCCAGACTTCGCCTTCTCCTTCTCCTTCTTCTACTTCTTCTGATTTACCCTCCAGACTTCACCTTCTCCTTCTCCTTCTTCTACTTCTTCTGATTCACCCTCCAGTCTTCACCTTCTCCTTCTCCTTCTTCTGCTTCTTCTGATTCACCCTCCAGACTTCACCTTCTCCTTCTCCTTCTTCTGCTTCTTCTGATTCACACTCCAGACTTCACCTTCTCCTTCTCCTTCTTCTGCTTCTTCTGATTCACCCTCCAGACTTCACCTCCTCCTTCTCCTTCTTCTACTTCTTCTGATTCACCCTCCAGACTTCACCTTCTCCTTCTCCTTCTTCTGCTTCTTCTGATTCACCCTCCAGACTTCACCTTCTCCTTCTCCTTCTTCTACTTCTTCTGATTCACCCTCCAGAGTTCACCTTCTCCTTCTCCTTCTTCTACTTCTTCTAATTCACCCTCCAGACTTCATCTTCTCCTTCTCCTTCTTCTACTTCTTCTGCTTCTCCCTCCAGACTTCACCTTCTCCTTCTCCTTCTTCTGCTTCTTCTGATTCACCCTCCAGACTTCACCTTCTCCTTCTCCTTCTTCTGCTTCTTCTGCTTCACCCTCCAGACTTCACCTTCTCCTTCTCCTTCTTCTGCTTCTTCTGCTTCACCCTCCTGACTTCACCTTCTCCTTCTCCTTCTTCTACTTCTTCTGATTCACCCTCCAGACTTCACCTTCTCCTTCTCCTTCTTCTGCTTCTTCTGATTCACCCTCCAGACTTCACCTTCTCCTTCTCCTTCTTCTGCTTCTTCTGATTCAGACTTCAGACTTCATCTTCTCCTTCTCCTTCTTCTGCTTCTTCTGATTCACACTCCAGACCTCACCTTCTCCTTCTCCTTCTTCTACTTCTTCTGATTCACCCTCCAGACTTCAACTTCTCCTTCTCCTTCTTCTGCTTCTTCTGATTCACCCTCCAGACTTCACCTTCTACTTCTCCTTCTTCTGCTTCTTCTGATTCACCCTCCAGACTTCGCCTTCTCCTTCTAATTCTTCTACTTCTTCTGATTTACCCTACAGACTTCACCTTCTCCTTCTCCTTCTTCTACTTCTTCTGATTCACCCTCCAGTCTTCACCTTCTCCTTCTCCTTCTTCTGCTTCTTCTGATTCACCCTCCAGACTTCACCTTCTCCTTCTCCTTCTTCTGAATCTTCTGATTCACCCTCCAGACTTCACCTTCTCCTTCTCCTTCTTCTGCTTCTTCTGATTCACCCTCCAGACTTCACCTTCTCCTTCTCCTTCTTCTACTTCTTCTGATTCACCCTCCAGACTTCACCTTCTCCTTCTCCTTCTTCTGCTTCTTCTGATTCACCCTCCAGACTTCACCTTCTCCTTCTCCTTCGTCTACTTCTTCTGATGCAGCCTCCAGACTACACCTTCTCCTTCTCCATCTTCTACTTCTTCTGATTCACCCTCCAGACTTCACCTTCTCCTTCTCCTTCTTCTGCTTCTTCTGATTCACCCTCCAGACTTCACCTTCTCCTTCTCCTTCTTCTACTTCTTCTGATTCACCCTCCAGACTTCACCTTCTCCTTCTCCTTCTTCTACTTCTTCTGATTCACCCTCCAGACTTCATCTTCTCCTTCTCCTTCTTCTACTATTTCTGCTTCTCCCTCCAGACTTCACCTTCTCCTTCTCCTTCTTCTGCTTCTTCTGATTCACCCTCCAGACTTCACCTTCTCCTTCTCCTTATTCTGCTTCTTCTGATTCACCCTCCAGACTTCACCTTCTCCTTCTCCTTCTTCTGCTTCTTCTGCTTCATCCTCCAGACTTCACCTTCTCCTTCTCCTTCTTCTGCTTCTTCTGCTTCACCCTCCTGACTTCACCTTCTCCTTCTCCTTCTTCTACTTCTTCTGCTTCACCCTCCAGACTTCACCTTCTCCTTCTCCTTCTTCTGCTTCTTCTGCTTCACCCTCCTGACTTCACCTTCTCCTTCTCCTTCTTCTACTTCTTCTGATTCACCCTCCAGACTTCACCTTCTCCTTCTCCTTCTACTGCTTCTTCTGCTTCACCCTCCAGACTTCACCTTCTCCTTCTCCTTCTTCTGCTTCTTCTGCTGCGCACTCCAGACTTCACCTTCTCCTTCTCCTTCTTCTGCTTCTTCTGCTTCACCTTCCTGACTTCACCTTCTCCTTCTCCTTCTTCTACTTCTTCTGCTTCACCCCCCTGACTTCACCTTCTCCTTCTCCTTCTTCTGCTTCTTCTGATTCACCTTCCTAACTTCACCTTCTCCTTCTCCTTCTTCTGCTTCTTCTGATTCACCCTCCTGACTTCACCTTCTCCTTCTCCTTCTCCTGAATCTTCTGATTCACCCTCCAGACTTCACCTTCTCCTTCTCCTTCTTCTGCTTCTTCTGATTCACCCTCCTGACTTCACCTTCTCCTTCTCCTTCTTCTACTTCTTCTGATTCACCCTCCTGACTTCACCTTCTCCTTCTCCTTCTTCTACTTCTTCTGCTTCACCCTCCAGACTTCACGTTCTCCTTCTCCTTCTTCTACTTCTTCTGATTCACCCTCCAGACTTCACCTTCTCCTTCTCCTTCTTCTGCTTCTTCTGATTCACCCTCCAGACTTCACCTTCTCCTTCTTCTTATTCTGCTTCTTCGGATTCACCCTCCAGACTTCACCTTCTCCTTCTCCTTCTTCTGCTTCTTCTGATTCACCCTCCAGACTTCACCTTCTCCTTCTCCTTATTCTGCTTCTTCTGATTCACCCTCCAGACTTCACCTTCTCCTTCTCCTTCTTCTGCTTCTTCTGATTCACCCTCCAGACTTCACCTTCTCCTTCTCCTTCTTCTACTTCTTCTGATTCACCCTCTAGAATTCACCTTCTCCTTCTCCTTCTTCTACTTCTTCTGATTCACCCTCCAGACTTCACATTCTCCTTCTCGTTCTTCTACTTCTTCTGCTTCTCCCTCCAGACTTCACCTTCTCCTTCTCCTTCTTCTGCTTCACCCTCCAGACTTCTCCTTCTCCTTCTCCTTCTTCTACTTCTTCTGATTCACCCTCCAGACTTCACCTTCTCCTTCTCCTTCTTCTACTTCTTCTGATTCTCCCTCCAGACTTCACCTTCTCCTTCTCCTTCTTCTGCTTCTTCTGATTCACCCTCCAGACTTCACCTTCTCCTTCTTCTTATTCTGCTTCTTCTGATTCACCCTCCAGACTTCACCTTCTCCTTCTCCTTCTTCTGCTTCTTCTGATTCACCCTCCAGACTTCACCTTCTCCTTCTCCTTCTTCTGCTTCTTCTGATTCACCCTCCAGACTTCACCTTCTCCTTCTCCTTCTTCTGCTTCTTCTGATTCACCCTCCAGACCTCACCTTCTCCTTCTCCTTCTTCTACTTCTTCTGATTCACCCTCCAGACTTCACCTTCTCCTTCTCCTTCTTCTACTTCTTCTGATTCACCCTCCAGACTTCACATTCTCCTTCTCGTTCTTCTACTTCTTCTGCTTCTCCCTCCAGACTTCACCTTCTCCTTCTCCTTCTTCTGCTTCTTCTGATTCACCCTCCAGACTTCTCCTTCTCCTTCTCCTTCTTCTACTTCTTCTGATTCACCCTCCAGACTTCACCTTCTCCTTCTCCTTCTTCTACTTCTTCTGATTCTCCCTCCAGACTTCACCTTCTCCTTCTCCTTCTTCTACTTCTTCTGATTCACCCTCCTGACTTCACCTTCTCCTTCTCCTTCTTCTGCTTCTTCTGCTTCACCCTCCAGACTTCACCTTCTCCTTCTCCTTCTTCTGCTTCTTCTGCTTCACCTTCCTGACTTCACCTTCTCCTTCTCCTTCTTCTACTTCTTCTGCTTCACCCCCCTGACTTCACCTTCTCCTTCTCCTTCTTCTGCTTCTTCTGATTCACCTTCCTAACTTCACCTTCTCCTTCTTCTGCTTCTTCTGATTCACCCTCCTGACTTCACCTTCTCCTTCTCCTTCTCCTGAATCTTCTGATTCACCCTCCAGACTTCACCTTCTCCTTCTCCTTCTTCTGCTTCTTCTGATTCACCCTCCTGACTTCACCTTCTCCTTCTCCTACTTCTTCTGATTCACCCTCCTGACTTCACCTTCTCCTTCTCCTTCTTCTACTTCTTCTGCTTCACCCTCCAGACTTCACGTTCTCCTTCTCCTTCTTCTACTTCTTCTGATTCACCCTCCAGACTTCACCTTCGCCTTCTCCTTCTTCTGCTTCTTCTGATTCACCCTCCAGACTTCACCTTCTCCTTCTTCTTATTCTGCTTCTTCTGATTCACCCTCCAGACTTCACCTTCTCCTTCTCCTTCTTCTGCTTCTTCTGATTCACCCTCCAGACTTCACCTTCTGCTTCTCCTTCTTCTGCTTCTTCTGATTCACCCTCCAGACTTCACCTTCTCCTTCTCCTTCTTCTGCTTCTTCTGATTCACCCTCCAGACTTCACCTTATCCTTCTCCTTCTTCTACTTCTTCTGATTCACCCTCCAGACTTCACCTTCTCCTTCTCCTTCTTCTACTTCTTCTGATTCACCCTCCAGACTTCACATTCTCCTTCTCGTTCTTCTACTTCTTCTGCTTCTCCCTCCAGACTTCACCTTCTCCTTCTCCTTCTTCTGCTTCTTCTGATTCAGCCTCCAGACTTCTCCTTCTCCTTCTCCTTCTTCTACTTCTTCTGATTCACCCTCCAGACTTCACCTTCTCCTTCTCCTTCTTCTGCTTCTTCTGATTCTCCCTCCAGACTTCACCTTCTCCTTCTCCTTCTTCTGCTTCTTCTGATTCACCCTCCAGACTTCACCTTCTCCTTCTCTTATTCTGCTTCTTCTGATTCACCCTCCAGACTTCACCTTCTCCTTCTCCTTCTTCTGCTTCTTCTGATTCACCCTCCAGACTTCACCTTCTCCTTCTCCTTCTTCTGCTTCTTCTGATTCACCCTCCAGACTTCACCTTCTCCTTCTCCTTCTTCTGCTTCTTCTGATTCACCCTCCAGACTTCACCTTCTCCTTCTCCTTCTTCTACTTCTTCTGATTCACCCTCCAGACTTCACCTTCTCCTTCTCCTTCTTCTACTTCTTCTGATTCACCCTCCAGACTTCACATTCTCCTTCTCGTTCTTCTACTTCTTCTGCTTCTCCCTCCAGACTTCACCTTCTCCTTCTCCTTCTTCTGCTTCTTCTGATTCACCCTCCAGACTTCTCCTTCTCCTTCTCCTTCTTCTACTTCTTCTGCATCACCCTCCAGACTTCACCTTCTCCTTCTCCTTCTTCTACTTCTTCTGATTCTCCCTCCAGACTTCACCTTCTCCTTCTCCTTCTTCTACTTCTTCTGATTCACCCTCCTGACTTCACCTTCTCCTTCTCCTTCTTCTGCTTCTTCTGCTTCACCCTCCAGACTTCACCTTCTCCTTCTCCTTCTTCTGCTTCTTCTGCTTCACACTCCAGACTTCACCTTCTCCTTCTCCTTCTTCTGCTTCTTCTGCTTCACCCTCCTGACTTCACCTTCTCCTTCTCCTTCTTCTACGTCTTCTGATTCACCCTCCAGACTTCACCTTCTCCTTCTCCTTCTTCTGCTTCTTCTGCTTCACCCTCCAGACTTCACCTTCTCCTTCTCCTTCTTCTGCTTCTTCTGCTACGCCCTCCAGACTTCACCTTCTCCTTCTCCTTTTTCTGCTTCTTCTGCTTCACCCTCCAGACTTCACCTTCTCCTTCTCCTTCTTCTGCTTCTTCTGATTCACCCTCCAGACCTCACCTTCTCCTTCTCCTTCTTCTACTTCTTCTGATTCACCCTCCAGACTTCACCTTCTCCTTCTCCTTCTTCTGCTTCTTCTGCTTCACCCTCCTGACTTCACCTTCTCCTTCTCCTTCTTCTACTTCTTCTGATTCACCCTCCAGACTTCACATTCTCCTTCTCCTTCTTCTACTTCTTCTGCTTCTCCCTCCAGACTTCACCTTCTCCTTTTCCTTCTTCTGCTTCTTCTGATTCACCCTCCAGACTTCTCCTTCTCCTTCTCCTTCTTCTACTTCTTCTGATTCACCCTCCAGACTTCACCTTCTCCTTCTCCTTCTTCTACTTCTTCTGATTCTCCCTCCAGACTTCACCTTCTCCTTCTCCTTCTTCTACTTCTTCTGATTCACCCTCCTGACTTCACCTTCTCCTTCTCCTTCTTCTGCTTCTTCTGCTTCACCCTCCAGACTTCACCTTCTCCTTCTCCTTCTTCTACTTCTTCTGATTCACCCTCCACACCTCACCTTCTCCTTCTCCTTCTTCTACTTCTTCTGATTCACCCTCCAGACTTCACCTTCTCCTTCTCCTTCTTCTGCTTCTTCTGATTCACCCTCCAGACTTCACCTTCTCCTTCTCCTTCTTCTAATTCTTCTGATTCACCCTCCAGACTTCACATTCTACTTCTCCTTCTTCTACTTCTTCTGCTTCTCCCTCCAGACTTCACCTTCTCCTTCTCCTTCTTCTGCTTCTTCTGATTCACCCTCCAGACTTCTCCTTCTCCTTCTCCTTCTTCTACTTCTTCTGATTCACCCTCCAGACTTCACCTTCTCCTTCTCCTTCTTCTACTTCTTCTGATTCTCCCTCCAGACTTCACCTTCTCCTTCTCCTTCTTCTACTTCTTCTGATTCACCCTCCTGACTTCACCTTCTCCTTCTCCTTCTTCTACTTCTTCTGATTCACCCTCCAGACCTCACCTTCTCCTTCTCCTTCTTCTACTTCTTCTGATTCACCCTCCAGACTTCACCTTCTCCTTCTCCTTCTTCTGCTTCTTCTGATTCACCCTCCAGACTTTGCCTTCTCCTTCTCCTTCTTCACCTTCTTCTGATTTACCCTCCAGACTTCACCTTCTCCTTCTCCTTCTTCTACTTCTTCTGATTCACCCTCCAGTCTTCACCTTCTCCTTCTCCTTCTTCTGTTTCTTCTGATTCACCCTCCAGACTTCACCTTCTCCTTCTCCTTGTTCTGCATCTTCTGATTCACCCTCCAGACTTCACCTTCTCCTTCTCCTTCTTCTGCTTCTTCTGATTCACCCTCCAGACTTCACCTTCTCCTTCTCCTTCTTCTACTTCTTCTGATTCACCCTCCAGACTTCACCTTCTCCTTCTCCTTCTTCTGCTTCTTCTGATTCACCCTCCAGACTTCACCTTCTCCTTCTCCTTCGTCTACTTCTTCTGATTCACCCTCCAGACTACATCTTCTCCTTCTCCATCTTCTACTTCTTCTGATTCACCCCCCAGACTTCACCTTCTCCTTCTCCTTCTTCTGCTTCTTCTAATTCACCCTCCAGACTTCACCTTCTCCTTCTCCTTCTTGTACTTCTTCTGATTCACCCTCCAGACCTCATCTTCTCCTTCTCCTTCTTCTACTTCTTCTGCTTCTCCCTCCAGACTTCACCTTCTCCTTCTCCTTCTTCTGCTTCTTCTGATTCACCCTCCAGACTTCACCTTCTCCTTCTCCTTATTCTGCTTCTTCTGATTCACCCTCCAGACTTCACCTTCTCCTTCTCCTTCTTCTGCTTCTTCTGCTTCACCCTCCTGACTTCACCTTCTCCTTCTCCTTCTTCTACTTCTTCTGCTTCACCCTCCAGACTTCACCTTCTCCTTCTCCTTCTTCTGCTTCTTCTGCTTCACCCTCCTGACTTCACCTTCTCCTTCTCCTTCTTCTACTTCTTCTGATTCACCTTCCAGACTTCACCTTCTCCTTCTCCTTCTTCTGCTTCTTCTGCTTCACCCTCCAGACTTCACCTTCTCCTTCTCCTTCTTCTGCTTCTCCTGCTTCACCGTCCTGACTTCACCTTCTCCTTCTCCTTCTTCTACTTCTTCGGCTTCACCCCCCTGACTTCACCTTCTCCTTCTCCTTCTTCTGCTTCTTCTGATTCACCTTCCTAACATCACCTTCTCCTTCTCCTTCTTCTGCTTCTTCTGATTCACCCTCCTGACTTCAGCTTCTCCTTCTCCTTCTCCTGAATCTTCTGATTCACCCTCCAGACTTCACCTTCTCCTTCTCCTTCTTCTGCTTCTTCTGATTCACCCTCCTGACTTCATCTTCTCCTTCTCCTTCTTCTACTTCTTCTGATTCACCCTCCTGACTTCACCTTCCCCTTCTCCTTCTTCTACTTCTTCTGCTTCACCCTCCAGACTTCACCTTCTCCTTCTCCTTCTTCTACTTCTTCTGATTCACCCTCCAGACTTCACCTTCTCCTTCTCCTTCTTCTGCTTCTTCTGATTCACCCTCCAGACTTCACCTTCTCCTTCTTCTTATTCTGCTTCTTCTGATTCACCCTCCAGACTTCACCTTCTCCTTCTCCTTCTTCTGCTTTTTCTGATTCAACCTCCAGACTTCACCTTCTCCTTCTTCTTATTCTGCTTCTTCTGATTCACCCTCCAGACTTCACCTTCTCCTTCTCCTTCTTCTGCTTCTTCTGCTTCACCCTCCAGACTGCACCTTCTCCTTCTCCTTCTTCTGCTTCTTCTGCTGCGCACTCCAGACTTCACCTTCTCCTTCTCCTTCTTCTGCTTCTCCTGCTTCACCGTCCTGACTTCACCTTCTCCTTCTCCTTCTTCTACCTCTTCGGCTTCAACCCCCTGACTTCACCTTCTCCTTCTCCTTCTTCTGCTTCTTCTGATTCACCTTCCTAACATCACCTTCTCCTTCTCCTTCTTCTGCTTCTTCTGATTCACCCTCCTGACTTCACCTTCTCCTTCTCCTTCTCCTGAATCTTCTGATTCACCCTCCAGACTTCACCTTCTCCTTCTCCTTCTTCTGCTTCTTCTGATTCACCCTCCTGACTTCACCTTCTCCTTCTCCTTCTTCTACTTCTTCTGATTCACCCTCCTGACTTCACCTTCCCCTTCTCCTTCTTCTACTTCTTCTGCTTCACCCTCCAGACTTCACCTTCTCCTTCTCCTTCTTCTACTTCTTCTGATTCACCCTCCAGACTTCACCTTCTCCTTCTCCTTCTTCTGCTTCTTCTGATTCACCCTCCAGACTTCACCTTCTACTTCTTCTTATTCTGCTTCTTCTGATTCACCCTCCAGACTTCACCTTCTCCTTCTCCTTCTTCTGCTTCTTCTGTTTCACCCTCCAGACTTCACCTTCTCCTTCTACTTCTTCTGCTTCTTCTGATTCACCCTCCAGACTTCACCTTCTCCTTCTCCTTCTTCTGCTTCTTCTGATTCACCCTCCAGACTTCACCTTCTCCTTCTCCTTCTTCTACTTCTTCTGATTCACCCTCCAGACTTCACCTTCCCCTTCTCCTTCTTCTACTTCTTCTGATTCACCCTCCTGACTTCACCTTCTCCTTCTCCTTCTTCTGCTTCTTCTGCTTCACCCTCCAGACTTCACCTTCTCCTTCTCCTTCTTCTGCTTCTTCTGCTGCGCACTCCAGACTTCACCTTCTCCTTCTCCTTCTTCTGCTTCTCCTGCTTCACCGTCCTGACTTCACCTTCTCCTTCTCCTTCTTCTACTTCTTCTGCTTCACCCCCCTGACTTCACCTTCTCCTTCTCCTTCTTCTGTTTCTTCTGATTCACCTTCCTAACTTCACCTTCTCCTTCTCCTTCATCTGCTTCTTCTGATTCACCCTCCTGACTTCACCTTCTCCTTCTCCTTCTCCTGAATCTTCTGATTCACCCTCCAGACTTCACCTTCTCCTTCTCCTTCTTCTGCTTCTTCTGATTCACCCTCCTGACTTAACCTTCTCCTTCTACTTCTTCTGCTTCTTCTGATTCACCCTCCAGACTTCACCTTCTCCTTCTCCTTCTTCTGCTTCTTCTGATTCACCCTCCAGACTTCACCTTCTCCTTCTCCTTCTTCTACTTCTTCTGATTCACCCTCCAGACTTCACCTTCCCCTTCTCCTTCTTCTACTTCTTCTGATTCACCCTCCTGACTTCACCTTCTCCTTCTCCTTCTTCTGCTTCTTCTGCTTCACCCTCCAGACTTCACCTTCTCCTTCTCCTTCTTCTGCTTCACCCTCCAGACTTCACCTTCTCCTTCTCCTTCTTCTGCTTCTTCTGCTTCACCCTCCTGACTTCACCTTCTCCTTCTCCTTCTTCTACTTCTTCTGATTCACCCTCCAGACTTCACTTTCTCCTTCTCCTTCTTCTGCTTCTTCTGCTTCACCCTCCAGACTTCACCTTCTCCTTCTCCTACTTCTACCTCTTCTGATTCACCCTCCAGACTTCATCTTCTCCTTCTCCTTCTTCTACTTCTTCTGCTTCTCCCTCCAGACTTCACCTTCTCCTTCTCCTTCTTCTGCTTCTTCTGATTCACCCTCCAGACTTCACCTTCTCCTTCTCCTTCTTCTGCTTCTTCTGATTCACCCTCCAGACTTCACCTTCTCCTTCTCCTTCTTCTGCTTCTTCTGCTTCACCCTCCAGACTTCACCTTCTCCTTCTCCTTCTTCTGCTTCTTCTGCTTCACCCTCCTGACTTCACCTTCTCCTTCTCCTTCTTCTACTTCTTCTGCTTCACCCTCCAGACTTCACCTTCTCCTTCTCCTTCTTCTGCTTCTTCTGCTTCACCCTCCTGACTTCACCTTCTCCTTCTCCTTTTTCTACTTCTTCTGATTCACCCTCCAGACTTCACCTTCTCCTTCTCCTTCTTCTGCTTCTTCTGCTTCACCCTGCAGACTTCACCTTCTCCTTCTCCTTCTTCTGCTTCTTCTGCTGCGCACTCCAGACTTCACCTTCTCCTTCTCCTTCTTCTGCTTCTCCTGCTTCACCGTCCTGACTTCACCTTCTCCTTCTCCTTCTTCTACTTCTTCTGCTTCACCCCCCTGACTTCACCTTCTCCTTCTCCTTCTTCTGTTTCTTCTGATTCACCTTCCTAACTTCACCTTCTCCTTCTCCTTCATCTGCTTCTTCTGATTCACCCTCCTGACTTCACCTTCTCCTTCTCCTTCTCCTGAATCTTCTGATTCACCCTCCAGACTTCACCTTCTCCTTCTCCTTCTTCTGCTTCTTCTGATTCACCCTCCTGACTTCTCCTTCTCCTTCTCCTTCTTCTACTTCTTCTGATTCACCCTCCTGACTTCACCTTCCCCTTCTCCTTCTTCTACTTCTTCTGCTTCACCCTCCAGACTTCTCCTTCTCCTTCTCCTTCTTCTACTTCTTCTGATTCACCCTCCAGACTTCACCTTCTCCTTCTCCTTCTTCTGCTTCTTCTGATTCACCCTCCAGACTTCACCTTCTCCTTCTTCTTATTCTGCTTCTTCTGATTCACCCTCCAGACTTCACCTTCTCCTTCTCCTTCTTCTGCTTCTTCTGATTCACCCTCCAGACTTCACCTTCTCCTTCTACTTCTTCTGCTTCTTCTGATTCACCCTCCAGACTTCACCTTCTCCTTCTCCTTCTTCTGCTTCTTCTGATTCACCCTCCAGACTTCACCTTCTCCTTCTCCTTCTTCTACTTCTTCTGATTCACCCTCCAGACTTCACCTTCTCCTTCTCCTTCTTCTACTTCTTCTGATTCACCCTCCAGACTTCATCTTCTCCTTCTCCTTCTTCTACTTCTTCTGCTTCTCCCTCCAGACTTCACCTTCTCCTTCTCCTTCTTCTGCTTCTTCTGATTCACCCTCCAGACTTCACCTTCTCCTTCTCCTTATTCTGCTTCTTCTGATTCACCCTCCAGACTTCACCTTCTCCTTCTCCTTCTTCTGCTTCTTCTGCTTCACCCTCCAGACTTCACCTTCTCCTTCTCCTTCTTCTGCTTCTTATGCTTCACCCTCCTGACTTCACCTTCTCCTTCTCCTTCTTTTACTTCTTCTGCTTCACCCTCCAGACTTCACCTTCTCCTTCTCCTTCTTCTGCTTCTTCTGCTTCACCCTCCTGACTTCACCTTCTCCTTCTCCTTCTTCTACTTCTTTTAATTCACCCTCCAGACCTCACCTTCTCCTTCTCCTTCTTCTGCTTCTTCTGCTTCACCCTCCAGACTTCACCTTCTCCTTCTCCTTCTTCTGCTTCTTCTGCTGCGCACTCCAGACTTCACCTTCTCCTTCTCCTTCTTCTGCTTCTCCTGCTTCACCGTCCTGACTTCACCTTCTCCTTCTCCTTCTTCTACTTCTTCTTCTTCACCCCCCTGACTTCACCTTCTCCTTCTCCTTCTTCTGTTTCTTCTGATTCACCTTCCTAACTTCACCTTCTCCTTCTCCTTCTTCTGCTTCTTCTGATTCACCCTCCTGACTTCACCTTCTCCTTCTCCTTCTCCTGAATCTTCTGATTCACCCTCCAGACTTCACCTTCTCCTTCTCCTTCTTCTGCTTCTTCTGATTCACCCTCCTGACTTCACCTTCTCCTTCTCCTTCTTCTACTTCTTCTGATTCACCCTCCTGACTTCACCTTCCCCTTCTCCTTCTTCTACTTCTTCTGCTTCAACCTCCAGACTTCACCTTCTCCTTCTCCTTCTTCTACTTCTTCTGATTCACCCTCCAGACTTCACCTTCACCTTCACCTTCTTCTGCTTCTTCTGATTCACCCTCCAGACTTCACCTTCTCCTTCTTCTTATTCTGCTTCTTCTGATTCACCCTCCAGACCTCACCTTCTCCTTCTCCTTCTTCTGCTTCTTCTGCTTCACCCTCCTGACTTCACCTTCTCCTTCTCCTTCTTCTACTTCTTCTGCTTCACCCTCCAGACTTCACCTTCTCCTTCTCCTTCTTCTGCTTCTTCTGCTTCACCCTCCTGACTTCACCTTCTCCTTCTCCTTCTTCTACTTCTTCTGATTCACCCTCCAGACTTCACCTTCTCCTTCTCCTTCTTCTGCTTCTTCTGCTTCACCCTCCAGACTTCACCTTCTCCTTCTCCTTCTTCTCCTTCTTCTGCTGCGCACTCCAGACTTCACCTTCTCCTTCTCATTCTTCTGCTTCTCCTGCTTCACCGTCCTGACTTCACCTTCTCCTTCTCCTTCTTCTACTTCTTCTGCTTCACCCCCCTGACTTCACCTTCTCCTTCTTCTGTTTCTTCTGATTCACCTTCCTAACTTCACCTTCTCCTTCTCCTTCTTCTGCTTCTTCTGATTCACCCTCCTGACTTCACCTTCTCCTTCTCCTTCTCCTGAATCTTCTGATTCACCCTCCAGACTTCACCTTCTCCTTCTCCTTCTTCTGCTTCTTCTGATTCACCCTCCTGACTTCACCTTCTCCTTCTCCTTCTTCTACTTCTTCTGATTCACCCTCCTGACTTCACCTTCCCCTTCTCCTTCTTCTACTTCTTCTGCTTCACCCTCCAGACTTCACCTTCTCCTTCTCCTTCTTCTACTTCTTCTGATTCACCCTCCAGACTTCACCTTCTCCTTCTCCTTCTTCTGCTTATTCTGATTCACCCTCCAGACTTCACCTTCTCCTTCTTCTTATTCTGCTTCTTCTGATTCACCCTCCAGACTTCACCTTCTCCTTCTCCTTCTTCTGCTTCTTCTGATTCACCCTCCAGACTTCACCTTCTCCTTCTACTTCTTCTGCTTCTTCTGATTCACCCTCCAGACTTCACCTTCTCCTTCTCCTTCTTCTGCTTCTTCTGATTCACCCTCCAGACTTCACCTTCTCCTTCTCCTTCTTCTACTTCTTCTGATTCACCCTCCAGACTTCATCTTCTCCTTCTCCTTCTTCTACTTCTTCTGCTTCTCCCTCCAGACTTCACCTTCTCCTTCTCCTTCTTCTGCTTCTTGTGATTCACCCTCCAGACTTCACCTTCTCCTTCTCCTTATTCTGCTTCTTCTGATTCACCCTCCAGACTTCACCTTCTCCTTCTCCTTCTTCTGCTTCTTCTGCTTCACCCTCCAGACTTCACCTTCTCCTTCTCCTTCTTCTGCTTCTTCTGCTTCACCCTCCTGACTTCACCTTCTCCTTCTCCTTCTTCTACTTCTTCTGCTTCACCCTCCAGACTTCACCTTCTCCTTCTCCTTCTTCTGCTTCTTCTGCTTCACCCTCCTGACTTCACCTTCTCCTTCTCCTTCTTCTACTTCTTCTGATTCACCCTCCAGACTTCACCTTCTCCTTCTCCTTCTTCTGCTTCTTCTGCTTCACCCTCCAGACTTCACCTTCTCCTTCTCCTTCTTCTGCTTCTTCTGCTGCGCACTCCAGACTTCACCTTCTCCTTCTCCTTCTTCTGCTTCTCCTGCTACACCGTCCTGACTTCACCTTCTCCTTCTCCTTCTTCTACTTCTTCTGCTTCACCCCCCTGACTTCACCTTCTCCATCTCCTTCTTCTGCTTCTTCTGATTCACCCTCCTGACTTCACCTTCTCCTTCTCCTTCTCCTGAATCTTCTGATTCACCCTCCAGACTTCACCTTCTCCTTCTCCTTCTTCTGCTTCTTCTGATTCACCCTCCTGACTTCACCTTCTCCTTCTCCTTCTTCTACTTCTTCTGATTCACCCTCCTGACTTCACCTTCCCCTTCTCCTTCTTCTACTTCTTCTGCTTCACCCTCCAGACTTCACCTTCTCCTTCTCCTTCTTCTGCTTCTTCTGATTCACCCTCCAGACTTCACCTTCTCTTATTCTTATTCTGCTTCTTCTGATTCACCCTCCAGACTTCACGTTCTCCATCTCCTTCTTCTGCTTCTTCTGATTCACCCTCCAGACTTCACCTTCTCCTTCTACTTCTTCTGCTTCTTCTGATTCACCCTCTAGACTTCACCTTCTCCTTCTCCTTCTTCTGCTTCTTATGATTCACCCTCCAGACTTCACCTTCTCCTTCTCCTTCTTCTACTTCTTCTGATTCACCCTCCAGACTTCACCTTCTCCTTCTCCTTCTTCTACTTCTTCTGATTCACCCTCCAGATTTCACATTCTCCTTCTCGTTCTTCTACTTCTTCTGCTTCTCCCTCCAGACTTCACCTTCTCCTTCTCCTTCTTCTGCTTCTTCTGATTCACCCTCCAGACTTCTCCTTCTCCTTCTCCTTCTTCTACTTCTTCTGATTCATCCTCCAGACTTCACCTTCTCCTTCTCCTTCTTCTACTTCTTCTGATTTTCCCCTCCAGACTTCACCTTCTCCTTCTCCTTCTTCTACTTCTTCTGATTCACCCTCCTGACTTCACCTTCTCCTTCTCCTTCTTCTGCTTCTTCTGCTTGAACCTCAGACTTCACCTTCTCCTTCTCCTTCTTCTGCTTCTTCTGCTTCACCCTCCAGACTTCACCTTCTCCTTCTCCTTCTTCTGCTTCTTCTGCTTCACCCTCCTGACTTCACCTTCTCCTTCTCCATTTTCTACTTCTTCTGATTCACCCTCCAGACTTCACCTTCTCCTTCTCCTTCTTCTGCTTCTTCTGCTTCACCCTCCAGACTTCACCCTTCTCCTTCTCCTTCTTCTGCTTCTTCTGCTACGCCCTCCAGACTTCACCTTCTCCTTCTCCTTCTTCTGCTTCTTCTGCTTCACCTCCAGACTTCACCTTCTCCTTCTTCTGCTTCTTCTGCTTCACCCTCCTGACTTCACCTTCTCCTTCTCCTTCTTCTACTTCTTCTGATTCACCCTCCAGACTTCTCCTTCTCCTTCTCCTTCTTCTGCTTCTTCTGCTTCACCCTCCAGACTTCACCTTCTCCTTCTCCTTCTTCTGCTTCTTCTGCTGCGCCGTCCAGACTTCACCTTCTCCTTCTCCTTCTTCTGCTTCTTCTGCTTCACCCTCCTGACTTCACCTTCTCCTTCTCCTTCTTCTGCTTCACCCCCCTGACTTCGCCTTCTCCTTCTCCTTCTTCTGCTTCTTCTGATTCACCCTCCTAAATTCACCTTCTCCTTCTCCTTCTTCTGCTTCTTCTGATTCACCCTCCTGACTTCAACTTCTCCTTCTCCTTCTTCTGATTCTTCGGATTCACCCTCCAGACTTCACCTTCTCCTTCTCCTTCTTCTGCTTCTTCTGATTCACCCTCCTGACTTCACCTTCTCCTTCTCCTTCTTCTACTTCTTCTGATTCACCCTCCTGACTTCACCTTCTCCTTCTTCTTCTTCTACTTCTTCTGCTTCACCCTCCAGACTTCACCTTCTTCTTCTCCTTCTTCCACTTCTTCTGATTCACCCTCCAGACTTCACCTTCTCCTTCTCCTTCTTCTGCTTCTTCTGATTCACCCTCCAGAGTTCACCTTCTCCTTCTTCTTATTCTGCTTCTTCTGATTCACCCTCCAGACTTCACCTTCTCCTTCTCCTTCTTATGCTTCTTCTGATTCACCCTCCAGACTTCACCTTCTCCTTCTCCTTCTTCTGCTTCTTCTGATTCACCCTCCAGACTTCACCTTCTCCTTCTCCTTCTTCTACTTCTTCTGAGTCACCCTCCAGACTTCACCTTCTCCTTCTCCTTCTTCTGATTCTTCTGATTCACCCTCCAGACTTCACCTTCTCCTTCTCCTTCTTCTGCTTCTTTTGATTCACCCTCCAGACTTCACCTTCTTCTTCTCCTTCTTCTGCTTCTTTTGATTCACCCCCAGACTTCACCTTCTCCTTCTCCTTCTTCTACTTCCTCTGATTCACCCTCCAGTCTTCACCTTCTCCTTCTCCTTCTTCTGCTTCTTCTGCTTCACCCTCCAGACTTCACCTTCTCCTTCTCTTTCTTCTGCTTCTTCTGATTCACCCTCCAGACTTCACCTTCTCTTTCTCCTTCTTCTGCTTCTTCTGCTTCACCCTCCATACTTCACCTTCTCCTTCTCCTTCTTCTGCTTCTTCTGCTACGCCCTCCAGACTTCACCTTCTCCTTCTCCTTCTTCTGCTTCTTCTGCTTCACCCCCCAGACTTCACCTTCTCCTTCTCCTTCTTCTGCTTCTTCTGCTTCACCCTCCTGACTTCACCTTCTCCTTCTCCTTCTTCTACTTCTTCTGATTCACCCTCCAGACTTCACCTTCTCCTTCTCCTTCTTCTGCTTCTTCTGCTTCACCCTCCAGACTTTACCTTCTCCTTCTCCTTCTTCTGCTTCTTCTGCTGCGCCCTCCAGACTTCACCTTCTCCTTCTCCTTCTTCTGCTTCTTCTGCTTCACCCTCCTGACTTCACCTTCTCCTTCTCCTTCTTCTACTTCGTCTGATTCACCCCCCTGACTTCACCTTCTCCTTCTCCTTCTTCTGCTTCTTCTGATTCACCCTCCTAATTTCACCTTCTCCTTCTCCTTCTTCTGCTTCTTCTGATTCACCCTCCTGACTTCACCTTCTCCTTCTCCTTCTTCTGATTCTTCTGATTCACCCTCCAGACTTCACCTTCTCCTTCTCCTTCTCCTTCTTCTGCTTCTTCTGATTCACCCTCCTGACTTCACCTTCTCCTTGTCCTTCTTCTACTTCTTCTGATTCACCCTCCTGACCTCACCTTCTCCTTCTCCTTCTTCTACTTCTTCTGCTTCACTCTCCAGACTTCACCTTCTCCTTCTCCTTCTTCTACTTCTTCTGATTCACCCTCCAGACTTCACCTTCTCCTTCTCCTTCTTCTGCTTCTTCTGATTCACCCTCCAGACTTCACCTTCTCCTTCTCCTTATTCTGCTTCTTCTGATTCACCCTCCAGACTTCACCTTCTCCTTCTCCTTCTTCTGCTTCTTCTGATTCACCCACCAGACTTCAGCTTCTCCTTCTCCTTCTTCTGCTTCTTCTGATTCACCCTCCAGACTTCACCTTCTCCTTCTCCTTCTTCTACTTATTCTGAGTCACCCTCCAGACTTCACCTTCTCCTTCTCCTTCTTCTGCTTCTTCTGATTCACCCTCCTGACTTCACCTTCTCCTTGTCCTTCTTCTACTTCTTCTGATTCACCCTCCTGACCTCACCTTCTCCTTCTCCTTCTTCTACTTCTTCTGCTTCACTCTCCAGACTTCACCTTCTCCTTCTCCTTCTTCTACTTATTCTGAGTCACCCTCCTGACTTCACCTTCTCCTTCTTCTTCTTCTACTTCTTCTGCTTCACCCTCCAGACTTCACCTTCTCCTTCTCCTTCTTCCACTTCTTCTGATTCACCCTCCAGACTTCACCTTCTCCTTCTCCTTCTTCTGCTTCTTCTGATTCACCCTCCAGAGTTCACCTTCTCCTTCTTCTTATTCTGCTTCTTCTGATTCACCCTCCAGACTTCACCTTCTCCTTCTCCTTCTTATGCTTCTTCTGATTCACCCTCCAGACTTCACCTTCTCCTTCTCCTTCTTCTGCTTCCTCTGATTCACCCTCCAGACTTCACCTTCTCCTTCTCCTTCTTCTACTTCTTCTGAGTCACCCTCCAGACTTCACCTTCTCCTTCTCCTTCTTCTGATTCTTCTGATTCACCCTCCAGACTTCACCTTCTCCTTCTCCTTCTTCTGCTTCTTTTGATTCACCCTCCAGACTTCACCTTCTCCTTCTCCTTCTTCTGCTTCTTTTGATTCACCCCCCAGACTTCACCTTCTCCTTCTCCTTCTTCTACTTCCTCTGATTCACCCTCCAGTCTTCACCTTCTCCTTCTCCTTCTTCTGCTTCTTCTGCTTCACCCTCCAGACTTCACCTTCTCCTTCTCTTTCTTCTGCTTCTTCTGATTCACCCTCCAGACTTCACCTTCTCTTTCTCCTTCTTCTGCTTCTTCTGCTTCACCCTCCAGACTTCACCTTCTCCTTCTCCTTCTTCTGCTTCTTCTGCTACGCCCTCCAGACTTCACCTTCTCCTTCTCCTTCTTCTGCTTCTTCTGCTTCACCCCCCAGACTTCACCTTCTCCTTCTCCTTCTTCTGCTTCTTCTGCTTCACCCTCCTGACTTCACCTTCTCCTTCTCCTTCTTCTACTTCTTCTGATTCACCCTCCAGACTTCACCTTCTCCTTCTCCTTCTTCTGCTTCTTCTGCTTCACCCTCCAGACTTTACCTTCTCCTTCTCCTTCTTCTGCTTCTTCTGCTGCGCCCTCCAGACTTCACCTTCTCCTTCTCCTTCTTCTGCTTCTTCTGCTTCACCCTCCTGACTTCACCTTCTCCTTCTCCTTCTTCTACTTCGTCTGCTTCACCCCCCTGACTTCACCTTGTCCTTCTCCTTCTTCTGCTTCTTCTGATTCACCCTCCTAACTTCACCTTCTCCTTCTCCTTCTTCTGCTTCTTCTGATTCACCCTCCTGACTTCACCTTCTCCTTCTCCTTCTTCTGATTCTTCTGATTCACCCTCCTGACTTCACCTTCTCCTTGTCCTTCTTCTACTTCTTCTGATTCACCCTCCTGACCTCACCTTCTCCTTCTCCTTCTTCTACTTCTTCTGCTTCACTCTCCAGACTTCACCTTCTCCTTCTCCTTCTTCTACTTCTTCTGATTCACCCTCCAGACTTCACCTTCTCCTTCTCCTTCTTCTGCTTCTTCTGATTCACCCTCCAGACTTCACCTTCTCCTTCTCCTTATTCTGCTTCTTCTGATTCACCCTCCAGACTTCACCTTCTCCTTCTCCTTCTTCTGCTTCTTCTGATTCACCCACCAGACTTCACCTTCTCCTTCTCCTTCTTCTGATTCTTCTGATTCACCCTCCAGACTTCACCTTCTCCTTCTCCTTCTTCTACTTATTCTGAGTCACCCTCCAGACTTCACCTTCTCCTTCTCCTTCTTCTGATTCTTCTGATTCACCCTCCAGACTTCACCTTCTCCTTCTCCTTCTTCTGCTTCTTCTGATTCACCCTCCAGACTTCACCTTCTCCTTCTCCTTCTTCTACTTCTTCTGATTCACCCTCCAGACTCCAACTTCTCCTTCTCCTTCTTCTACTTCTTCTGATTCACCCTCCAGTCTTCACCTTCTCCTTCTCCTTCTACTGCTTCTTCTGCTTCACCCTCCAGACTTCACCTTCTCCTTCTCTTTCTTCTGCTTCTTCTGATTCACCCTCCTGACTTCACCTTCTCCTTCTCCTTCTTCTACTTCTTCTAATTCACCCTCCTGACTTCACCTTCTCCTTCTCCTTCTTCTACTTCTTCTGCTTCACCCTCCAGACATCACCTTCTCCTTCTCCTTTTTTTACGTCTTCTGATTCATGCTCCAGACTTCACCTTCTCCTTCTCCTTCTTCTGCTTCTTCTGATTCACCCTCCAGACTTCACCTTCTCCTTCTCCTTATTCTGCTTCTTCTGATTCACCCTCCAGACTTCACCCTCTCCTTCTCCTTCTTCTGCTTCTTCTGATTCACCCTCCAGACTTCACCTTCTCCTTCTCCTTCTTTTACTTCTTCTGAGTCACCCTCCAGACTTCACCTTCTCCTTCTCCTTCTTCTACTTCTTCTGATTCACCCTCCAGACTTCACCTTCTCCTTCTCCTTCTTCTACTTCTTCTGATTCACCCTCCAGACTTCACCTTCTCCTTCTCCTTCTTCTGCTTCTTCTGCTTCACCCTCCAGACTTCACCTTCTCCTTCTCCTTCTTCTGCTTCTTCTGCTACGCCCTCCAGACTTCACCTTCTCCTTCTCCTTATTCTGCTTCTTCTGATTCACCCTCCAGACTTGACCTTCTCCTTCTCCTTCTTCTGCTTCTTCTGATTCACCCTCCAGACTTCACCTTCTCCTTCTCCTTCTTCTGCTTCTTCTGATTCACCCTCCAGACTTCACCTTCTCCTTCTCCTTCTTCTACTTCTTCTGATTCACCCTCCAGACTTCACATTTTCCTTCTCGTTCTTCTACTTCTTCTGCTTCTCCCTCCAGACTTCACCTTCTCCTTCTCCTTCTTCTGCTTCTTCTGATTCACCCTCCAGACTTCTCCTTCTCCTTCTCCTTCTTCCAATTCTTCTGATTCACCCTCCAGACTTCACCTTCTCCTTCTCCTTCTTCTACTTCTTCTGATTCTCCCTCCAGACTTCACCTTCTCCTTCTCCTTCTTCTGCTTCTTCTGATTCACCCTCCAGACTTCACCTTCTCCTTCTTCTTATTCTGCTTCTTCTGATACACCCTCTAGACTTCACCTTCTCCTTCTCCTTCTTCTGCTTCTTCTGATTCACCCTCCAGACTTCACCTTCTCCTTCTCCTTCTTCTGCTTCTTCTGATTCACCCTCCAGACTTCACCTTCACCTTCTCCTTCTTCTGCTTCTTCTGATTCACCCTCCAGACTTCACCTTCTCCTTCTCCTTCTTCTACTTCTTCTGATTCACCCTCCAGACTTCACCTTCTCCTTCTCCTTCTTCTACTTCTTCTGATTCACCCTCCAGACTTCACCTTCTCCTTCTCCTTCTTCTACTTCTTCTGCTTCTCCCTCCAGACTTCACCTTCTCCTTCTCCTTCTTCTGCTTCTTCTGATTCACCCTCCAGACTTCTCCTTCTCCTTCTCCTTCTTCTACTTCTTCTGATTCACCCTCCTGACTTCACCTTCTCCTTCTCCTTCTTCTGCTTCTTCTGCTTCACCCTCCAGACTTCACCTTCTCCTTCTCCTTCTTCTGCTTCTTCTGCTTCACCCTCCAGACTTCACCTTCTCCTTCTCCTTCTTCTGCTTCTTCTGCTTCACCCTCCTGACTTCAACTTCTCCTTCTCCTTCTTCTACTTCTTCTGATTCACCCTCCAGACTTCACCTTCTCCTTCTCCTTCTTCAGCTTCTTCTGCTTCACCCTCCAGACTTCACCTTCTCCTTCTCCTTCTTCTGCTTCTTCTGCTACGCCCTCCAGACTTCACCTTCTCCTTCTCCTTCTTCTGCTTGTTCTGCTGCACCCTCCAGACTTCACCTTCTCCTTCTCCTTCTTCTGCTTCTTCTGCTTCACCCTCCAGACCTCACCTTCTCCTTCTCCTTCTTCACCTTCTTCTGATTTACCCTCCAGACTTCACCTTCTCCTTCTCCTTCTTCTACTTCTTCTGATTCACCCTCCAGACTTCACCTTCTCCTTCTCCTTCTTCTACTTCTTCTGATTCACCCTCCAGACTTCATCTTCTCCTTCTCCTTCTTCTACTTCTGCTGCTTCTCCCTCCAGTCTTCACCTTCTCCTTCTCCTTCTTCTGCTTCTTCTGATTCACCCTCCAGACTTCACCTTCTCCTTCTCCTTATTCTGCTTCTTCTGATTCACCCTCCAGACTTCACCTTCTCCTTCTCCTTCTTCTGCTTCTTCTGCTTCACCCTCCAGACTTCACCTTCTCCTTCTCCTTCTTCTGCTTCTTCTGCTTCACCCTTCTGACTTCACCTTCTCCTTCTCCTTCTTCTACTTCTTCTGCTTCACCCTCCAGACTTCACCTTCTCCTTCTCCTTCTTCTGCTTCTTCTGCTTCACCCTCCTGACTTCACCTTCTCCTTCTCCTTCTTCTACTTCTTCTGATTCACCCTCCAGACTTCACCTTCTCCTTCTCCTTCTTCTGCTTCTTCTGCTTCACCCTCCAGACTTCACCTTCTCCTTCTCCTTCTTCTGCTTCTTCTGCTGCGCACTCCAGACTTCACCTTCTCCTTCTCCTTCTTCTGCTTCTCCTGCTTCACCGTCCTGACTTCACCTTCTCCTTCTCCTTCTTCTACTTCTTCTGCTTCACCCCCCTGACTTCACCTTCTCCTTCTCCTTCTTCTGCTTCTTCTGATTCACCTTCCTAACTTCACCTTCTCCTTCTCCTTCTTCTGCTTCTTCTGATTCACCCTCCTGACTTCACCTTCTCCTTCTCCTGAATCTTCTGATTCACCCTCCAGACTTCACCTTCTCCTTCTCCTTCTTCTGCTTCTTCTGATTCACCCTCCTGACTTCACCTTCTCCTTCTCCTTCTTCTACTTCTTCTGATTCACCCTCCTGACTTCACCTTCCCCTTCTCCTTCTTCTACTTCTTCTGCTTCACCCTCCAGACTTCACCTTCTCCTTCTCCTTCTTCTACTTCTTCTGATTCACCCTCCAGACTTCACCTTCTCCTTCTCCTTCTTCTGCTTCTTCTGATTCACCCTCCAGACTTCACCTTCTCCTTCTTCTTATTCTGCTTCTTCTGATTCACACTCCTGTCTTCACCTTCTCCTTCTCCTTCTTCTGCTTCTTTTGATTCACCCCCCAGACTTCACCTTCTCCTTCTCCTTCTTCTACTTCCTCTGATTCACCCTCCAGTCTTCACCTTCTCCTTCTCCTTCTTCTGCTTCTTCTGCTTCACCCTCCAGACTTCACCTTCTCCTTCTCTTTCTTCTGCTTCTTCTGATTCACCCTCCAGACTTCACCTTCTCTTTCTCCTTCTTCTGCTTCTTCTGCTTCACCCTCCAGACTTCACCTTCTCCTTCTCCTTCTTCTGCTTCTTCTGCTACGCCCTCCAGACTTCACCTTCTCCTTCTCCTTCTTCTGCTTCTTCTGCTTCACCCCCCATACTTCACCTTCTCCTTCTTCTTCTTCTGCTTCTTCTGCTTCACCCTCCTGACTTCACCTTCTCCTTCTCCTTCTTCTACTTCTTCTGATTCACCCTCCAGACTTCACCTTCTCCTTCTCCTTCTTCTGCTTCTTCTGATTCACCCTCCAGACTTTACCTTCTCCTTCTCCTTCTTCTGCTTCTTCTGCTGCGCCCTCCAGACTTCACCTTCTCCTTCTCCTTCTTCTGCTTCTTCTGCTTCACCCTCCTGACTTCACCTTCTCCTTCTCCTTCTTCTACTTCGTCTGCTTCACCCCCCTGACTTCACCTTCTCCTTCTCCTTCTTCTGCTTCTTCTGATTCACCCTCCTAACTTCACCTTCTCCTTCTCCTTCTTCTGCTTCTTCTGATACACACTCCTGACTTCACCATCTCCTTCTCCTTCTTCTGATTCTTCTGATTCACCCTCCTGACTTCACCTTCTCCTTCTCCTTCTTCTACTTCTTCTGATTCACCCTCCTGACCTCACCTTCTCCTTCTCCTTCTTCTACTTCTTCTGCTTCACTCTCCAGACTTCACCTTCTCCTTCTCCTTCTTCTACTTCTTCTGATTCACCCTCCAGACTTCACCTTCTCCTTCTCCTTCTTCTGCTTCTTCTGATTCACCCTCCAGACTTCACCTTCTCCTTCTCCTTATTCTGCTTCTTCTGATTCACCCTCCAGACTTCACCTTCTCCTTCTCCTTCTTCTGCTTCTTCTGATTCACCCACCAGACTTCACCTTCTCCTTCTCCTTCTTCTGCTTCTTCTGGTTCACCCTCCAGACTTCACCTTCTCCTTCTCCTTCTTCTACTTATTCTGAGTCACCCTCCAGACTTCACCTTCTCCTTCTCCTTCTTCTGATTCTTCTGATTCACCCTCCAGACTTCACCTTCTCCTTCTCCTTCTTCTGCTTCTTCTGATTCACCCTCCAGACTTCACCTTCTCCTTCTCCTTCTTCTACTTCTTCTGATTCACCCTCCAGACTCCACCTTCTCCTTCTCCTTCTTCTACTTCTTCTGATTCACCCTCCAGTCTTCACCTTCTCCTTCTCCTTCTACTGCTTCTTCTGCTTCACCCTCCAGACTTCACCTTCTCCTTCTCTTTCTTCTGCTTCTTCTGATTCACCCTCCTGACTTCACCTTCTCCTTCTCCTTCTTCTACTTCTTCTAATTCACCCTCCTGACTTCACCTTCTACTTCTCCAACTTCTACTTCTTCTGCTTCACCCTCCAGACATCACCTTCTCCTTCTCCTTCTTTTACTTCTTCTGATTCACGCTCCAGACTTCACCTTCTCCATCTCCTTCTTCTGCTTCTTCTGATTCACCCTCCAGACTTCACCTTCTCCTTCTCCTTATTCTGCTTCTTCTGATTCACCCTCCAGACTTCACCCTCTCCTTCTCCTTCTTCTGCTTCTTCTGATTCACCCTCCAGACTTCACCTTCTCCTTCTCCTTCTTCTACTTCTTCTGAGTCACTCTCCAGACTTCACCTTCTCCTTCTCCTTCTTCTACTTCTTCTGACTCACCCTCCAGACTTCACCTTCTCCTTCTCCTTCTTCTACTTCTTCTGATTCACCCTCCAGACTTCACCTTCTCCTTCTCCTTCTTCTGCTTCTTCTGCTTCACCCTCCAGACTTCACCTTCTCCTTCTCCTTCTTCTGCTTCTTCTGCTACGCCCTCCAGACTTCACCTTCTCCTTCTCCTTATTCTGCTTCTTCTGATTCACCCTCCAGACTTGACCTTCTCCTTCTCCTTCTTCTGCTTCTTCTGATTCACCCTCCAGACTTCACCTTCTCCTTCTCCTTCTTCTGCTTCTTCTGATTCACCCTCCAGACTTCACCTTCTCCTTCTCCTTCTTCTACATCTTCTGATTCACCCTCCAGACTTCACATTCTCCTTCTCGTTCTTCTACTTCTTCTGCTTCTCCCTCCGGACTTCACCTTCTCCTTCTCCTTCTTCTGCTTCTTCTGATTCACCCTCCAGACTTCTCCTTCTCCTTCTCCTTCTTCTACTTCTTCTGATTCACCCTCCAGACTTCACCTTCTCCTTCTCCTTCTTCTACTTCTTCTGATTCTCCCTCCAGACTTCACCTTCTCCTTCTCCTTCTTCTGCTTCTTCTGATTCACCCTCCAGACTTCACCTTCTCCTTCTTCTTATTCTGCTTCTTCTGATACACCCTCCAGACTTCACCTTCTCCTTCTCCTTCTTCTGCTTCTTCTGATTCACCCTCCAGACTTCGCCTCCTCCTTCTCCTTCTTCTGTTTCTTCTGATTCACCCTCCAGACTTCACCTTCACCTTCTCCTTCTTCTGCTTCTTCTGATTCACCCTCCAGACTTCACCTTCTCCTTCTCCTTCTTCTACTTCTTCTGATTCACCCTCCAGACTTCACCTTCTCCTTCTCCTTCTTCTACTTCTTCTGATTCACCCTCCAGACTTCACATTCTCGTTCTCGTTCTTCTACTTCTTCTGCTTATCCCTCCAGACTTCACCTTCTCCTTCTCCTTCTTCTGCTTCTTCTGATTCATCCTCCAGACTTCTCCTTCTCCTTCTCCTTCTTCTACTTCTTCTGATTCACCCTCCAGACTTCACCTTCTCCTTCTCCTTCTTCTGCTTCTTCTGATTCACCCTCCAGACTTCACCTTCTCCTTCTCCTTATTCTGCTTCTTCTGATTCACCCTCCAGACTTCACCTTCTCCTTCTCCTTCTTCTGCTTCTTCTGATTCACCCACCAGACTTCACCTTCTCCTTCTCCTTCGTCTGCTTCTTCTGATTCACCCTCCAGACTTCACCTTCTCCTTCTCCTTCTTCTACTTATTCTGAGTCACCCTCCAGACTTCACCTTCTCCTTCTCCTTCTTCTGCTTCTTCTGATTCACCCTCCTGACTTCACCTTCTCCTTGTCCTTCTTCTACTTCTTCTGATTCACCCTCCTGACCTCACCTTCTCCTTCTCCTTCTTCTACTTCTTCTGCTTCACGCTCCAGACTTCACCTTCTCCTTCTCCTTCTTCCACTTCTTCTGATTCACCCTCCAGGCTTCACCTTCTCCTTCTCCTTCTTCTGCTTCTTCTGATTCACCCTCCAGAGTTCACCTTCTCCTTCTTCTTATTCTGCTTCTTCTGATTCACCCTCCAGACTTCACCTTCTCCTTCTCCTTCTTATGCTTCTTCTGATTCACCCTCCAGACTTCACCTTCTCCTTCTCCTTCTTCTGCTTCCTCTGATTCACCCTCCAGACTTCACCTTCTTCTTCTCCTTCTTCTACTTCTTCTGAGTCACCCTCCAGACTTCACCTTCTCCTTCTCCTTCTTCTGATTCTTCTGATTCACCCTCCAGACTTCACCTTCTCCTTCTCCTTCTTCTGCTTCTTTTGATTCACCCTCCAGACTTCACCTTCTCCTTCTCCTTCTTCTGCTTCTTTTGATTCACCCCCCAGACTTCACCTTCTCCTTCTCCTTCTTCTACTTCCTCTGATTCACCCTCCAGTCTTCACCTTCTCCTTCTCCTTCTTCTGCTTCTTCTGCTTCACCCTCCAGACTTCACCTTCTCCTTCTCTTTCTTCTGCTTCTTCTGCTTCACCCTCCAGACTTCACCTTCTCCTTCTCCTTCTTCTGCTTCTCCTGCTACGCCCTCCAGACTTCACCTTCTCCTTCTCCTTCTTCTGCTTCTTCTGCTTCACCCCCCAGACTTCACCTTCTCCTTCTCCTTCTTCTGCTTCTTCTGCTTCACCCTCCTGACTTCACCTTCTCCTTCTCCTTCTTCTACTTCTTCTGATTCACCCTCCAGACTTCACCTTCTCCTTCTCCTTCTTCTGCTTCTTCTGCTTCACCCTCCAGACTTCACCTTCTCCTTCTCCTTCTTCTGCTTCTTCTGATTCACCCTCCTGACTTCACCTTCTCCTTCTCCTTCTTCTACTTCTTCTGATTCACCCTCCTGACTTCACCTTCCCCTTCTCCTTCTTCTACTTCTTCTGCTTCACCCTCCAGACTTCACCTTCTCCTTCTCCTTCTTCTACTTCTTCTGATTCACCCTCCAGACTTCACCTTCTCCTTCTCCTTCTTCTGCTTCTTCTGATTCACCCTCCAGACTTCACCTTCTCCTTCTTCTTATTCTGCTTCTTCTGATTCACACTCCTGTCTTCACCTTCTCCTTCTCCTTCTTCTGCTTCTTTTGATTCACCCCCCAGACTTCACCTTCTCCTTCTCCTTCTTCTACTTCCTCTGATTCACCCTCCAGTCTTCACCTTCTCCTTCTCCTTCTTCTGCTTCTTCTGCTTCACCCTCCAGACTTCACCTTCTCCTTCTCTTTCTTCTGCTTCTTCTGATTCACCCTCCAGACTTCACCTTCTCTTTCTCCTTCTTCTGCTTCTTCTGCTTCACCCTCCAGACTTCACCTTCTCCTTCTCCTTCTTCTGCTTCTTCTGCTACGCCCTCCAGACTTCACCTTCTCCTTCTCCTTCTTCTGCTTCTTCTGCTTCACCCCCCATACTTCACCTTCTCCTTCTCCTTCTTCTGCTTCTTCTGCTTCACCCTCCTGACTTCACCTTCTCCTTCTCCTTCTTCTACTTCTTCTGATTCACCCTCCAGACTTCACCTTCTCCTTCTCCTTCTTCTGCTTCTTCTGATTCACCCTCCAGACTTTACCTTCTCCTTCTCCTTCTTCTGCTTCTTCTGCTGCGCCCTCCAGACTTCACCTTCTCCTTCTCCTTCTTCTGCTTCTTCTGCTTCACCCTCCTGACTTCACCTTCTCCTTCTCCTTCTTCTACTTCGTCTGCTTCACCCCCCTGACTTCACCTTCTCCTTCTCCTTCTTCTGCTTCTTCTGATTCACCCTCCTAACTTCACCTTCTCCTTCTCCTTCTTCTGCTTCTTCTGATACACACTCCTGACTTCACCATCTCCTTCTCCTTCTTCTGATTCTTCTGATTCACCCTCCTGACTTCACCTTCTCCTTCTCCTTCTTCTACTTCTTCTGATTCACCCTCCTGACCTCACCTTCTCCTTCTCCTTCTTCTACTTCTTCTGCTTCACTCTCCAGACTTCACCTTCTCCTTCTCCTTCTTCTACTTCTTCTGATTCACCCTCCAGACTTCACCTTCTCCTTCTCCTTCTTCTGCTTCTTCTGATTCACCCTCCAGACTTCACCTTCTCCTTCTCCTTATTCTGCTTCTTCTGATTCACCCTCCAGACTTCACCTTCTCCTTCTCCTTCTTCTGCTTCTTCTGATTCACCCACCAGACTTCACCTTCTCCTTCTCCTTCTTCTGCTTCTTCTGGTTCACCCTCCAGACTTCACCTTCTCCTTCTCCTTCTTCTACTTATTCTGAGTCACCCTCCAGACTTCACCTTCTCCTTCTCCTTCTTCTGATTCTTCTGATTCACCCTCCAGACATCACCTTCTCCTTCTCCTTCTTCTGCTTCTTCTGATTCACCCTCCAGACTTCACCTTCTCCTTCTCCTTCTTCTTCTTCTTCTGATTCACCCTCCAGACTCCACCTTCTCCTTCTCCTTCTTCTACTTCTTCTGATTCACCCTCCAGTCTTCACCTTCTCCTTCTCCTTCTACTGCTTCTTCTGCTTCACCCTCCAGACTTCACCTTCTCCTTCTCTTTCTTCTGCTTCTTCTGATTCACCCTCCTGACTTCACCTTCTCCTTCTCCTTCTTCTACTTCTTCTAATTCACCCTCCTGACTTCACCTTCTCCTTCTCCTTCTTCTACTTCTTCTGCTTCACCCTCCAGACATCACCTTCTCCTTCTCCTTCTTTTACTTCTTCTGATTCACGCTCCAGACTTCACCTTCTCCATCTCCTTCTTCTGCTTCTTCTGATTCACCCTCCAGACTTCACCTTCTCCTTCTCCTTATTCTGCTTCTTCTGATTCACCCTCCAGACTTCACCCTCTCCTTCTCCTTCTTCTGCTTCTTCTGATTCACCCTCCAGACTTCACCTTCTCCTTCTCCTTCTTCTACTTCTTCTGAGTCACCCTCCAGACTTCACCTTCTCCTTCTCCTTCTTCTACTTCTTCTGACTCACCCTCCAGACTTCACCTTCTCCTTCTCCTTCTTCTACTTCTTCTGATTCACCCTCCAGACTTCACCTTCTCCTTCTCCTTCTTCTGCTTCTTCTGCTTCACCCTCCAGACTTCACCTTCTCCTTCTCCTTCTTCTGCTTCTTCTGCTACGCCCTCCAGACTTCACCTTCTCCTTCTCCTTATTCTGCTTCTTCTGATTCACCCTCCAGACTTGACCTTCTCCTTCTCCTTCTTCTGCTTCTTCTGATTCACCCTCCAGACTTCACCTTCTCCTTCTCCTTCTTCTGCTTCTTCTGATTCACCCTCCAGACTTCACCTTCTCCTTCTCCTTCTTCTACATCTTCTGATTCACCCTCCAGACTTCACATTCTCCTTCTCGTTCTTCTACTTCTTCTGCTTCTCCCTCCAGACTTCACCTTCTCCTTCTCCTTCTTCTGCTTCTTCTGATTCACCCTCCAGACTTCTCCTTCTCCTTCTCCTTCTTCTACTTCTTCTGATTCACCCTCCAGACTTCACCTTCTCCTTCTCCTTCTTCTACTTCTTCTGATTCTCCCTCCAGACTTCACCTTCTCCTTCTCCTTCTTCTGCTTCTTCTGATTCACCCTCCAGACTTCACCTTCTCCTTCTCCTTCTTCTGCTTCTTCTGATTCACCCTCCAGACTTCACCTTCTCCTTCTCCTTCTTCTTCTTCTTCTGATTCACCCTCCAGACTCCACCTTCTCCTTCTCCTTCTTCTACTTCTTCTGATTCACCCTCCAGTCTTCACCTTCTCCTTCTCCTTCTACTGCTTCTTCTGCTTCACCCTCCAGACTTCACCTTCTCCTTCTCTTTCTTCTGCTTCTTCTGATTCACCCTCCTGACTTCACCTTCTCCTTCTCCTTCTTCTACTTCTTCTAATTCACCCTCCTGACTTCACCTTCTCCTTCTCCTTCTTCTACTTCTTCTGCTTCACCCTCCAGACATCACCTTCTCCTTCTCCTTCTTTTACTTCTTCTGATTCACGCTCCAGACTTCACCTTCTCCATCTCCTTCTTCTGCTTCTTCTGATTCACCCTCCAGACTTCACCTTCTCCTTCTCCTTATTCTGCTTCTTCTGATTCACCCTCCAGACTTCACCCTCTCCTTCTCCTTCTTCTGCTTCTTCTGATTCACCCTCCAGACTTCACCTTCTCCTTCTCCTTCTTCTACTTCTTCTGAGTCACCCTCCAGACTTCACCTTCTCCTTCTCCTTCTTCTACTTCTTCTGACTCACCCTCCAGACTTCACCTTCTCCTTCTCCTTCTTCTACTTCTTCTGATTCACCCTCCAGACTTCACCTTCTCCTTCTCCTTCTTCTGCTTCTTCTGCTTCACCCTCCAGACTTCACCTTCTCCTTCTCCTTCTTCTGCTTCTTCTGCTACGCCCTCCAGACTTCACCTTCTCCTTCTCCTTATTCTGCTTCTTCTGATTCACCCTCCAGACTTGACCTTCTCCTTCTCCTTCTTCTGCTTCTTCTGATTCACCCTCCAGACTTCACCTTCTCCTTCTCCTTCTTCTGCTTCTTCTGATTCACCCTCCAGACTTCACCTTCTCCTTCTCCTTCTTCTACATCTTCTGATTCACCCTCCAGACTTCACATTCTCCTTCTCGTTCTTCTACTTCTTCTGCTTCTCCCTCCAGACTTCACCTTCTCCTTCTCCTTCTTCTGCTTCTTCTGATTCACCCTCCAGACTTCTCCTTCTCCTTCTCCTTCTTCTACTTCTTCTGATTCACCCTCCAGACTTCACCTTCTCCTTCTCCTTCTTCTACTTCTTCTGATTCTCCCTCCAGACTTCACCTTCTCCTTCTCCTTCTTCTGCTTCTTCTGATTCACCCTCCAGACTTCACCTTCTCCTTCTTCTTATTCTGCTTCTTCTGATACACCCTCCAGACTTCACCTTCTCCTTCTCCTTCTTCTGCTTCTTCTGATTCACCCTCCAGACTTCGCCTCCTCCTTCTCCTTCTTCTGTTTCTTCTGATTCACCCTCCAGACTTCACCTTCACCTTCTCCTTCTTCTGCTTCTTCTGATTCACCCTCCAGACTTCACCTTCTCCTTCTCCTTCTTCTACTTCTTCTGATTCACCCTCCAGACTTCACCTTCTCCTTCTCCTTCTTCTACTTCTTCTGATTCACCCTCCAGACTTCACATTCTCGTTCTCGTTCTTCTACTTCTTCTGCTTATCCCTCCAGACTTCACCTTCTCCTTCTCCTTCTTCTGCTTCTTCTGATTCATCCTCCAGACTTCTCCTTCTCCTTCTCCTTCTTCTACTTCTTCTGATTCACCCTCCAGACTTCACCTTCTCCTTCTCCTTCTTCTGCTTCTTCTGATTCACCCTCCAGACTTCACCTTCTCCTTCTCCTTATTCTGCTTCTTCTGATTCACCCTCCAGACTTCACCTTCTCCTTCTCCTTCTTCTGCTTCTTCTGATTCACCCACCAGACTTCACCTTCTCCTTCTCCTTCGTCTGCTTCTTCTGATTCACCCTCCAGACTTCACCTTCTCCTTCTCCTTCTTCTACTTATTCTGAGTCACCCTCCAGACTTCACCTTCTCCTTCTCCTTCTTCTGCTTCTTCTGATTCACCCTCCTGACTTCACCTTCTCCTTGTCCTTCTTCTACTTCTTCTGATTCACCCTCCTGACCTCACCTTCTCCTTCTCCTTCTTCTACTTCTTCTGCTTCACGCTCCAGACTTCACCTTCTCCTTCTCCTTCTTCCACTTCTTCTGATTCACCCTCCAGGCTTCACCTTCTCCTTCTCCTTCTTCTGCTTCTTCTGATTCACCCTCCAGAGTTCACCTTCTCCTTCTTCTTATTCTGCTTCTTCTGATTCACCCTCCAGACTTCACCTTCTCCTTCTCCTTCTTATGCTTCTTCTGATTCACCCTCCAGACTTCACCTTCTCCTTCTCCTTCTTCTGCTTCCTCTGATTCACCCTCCAGACTTCACCTTCTTCTTCTCCTTCTTCTACTTCTTCTGAGTCACCCTCCAGACTTCACCTTCTCCTTCTCCTTCTTCTGATTCTTCTGATTCACCCTCCAGACTTCACCTTCTCCTTCTCCTTCTTCTGCTTCTTTTGATTCACCCTCCAGACTTCACCTTCTCCTTCTCCTTCTTCTGCTTCTTTTGATTCACCACCCAGACTTCACCTTCTCCTTCTCCTTCTTCTACTTCCTCTGATTCACCCTCCAGTCTTCACCTTCTCCTTCTCCTTCTTCTGCTTCTTCTGCTTCACCGTCCAGACTTCACCTTCTCCTTCTCTTTCTTCTGCTTCTTCTGCTTCACCCTCCAGACTTCACCTTCTCCTTCTCCTTCTTCTGCTTCTCCTGCTACGCCCTCCAGACTTCACCTTCTCCTTCTCCTTCTTCTGCTTCTTCTGCTTCACCCCCCAGACTTCACCTTCTCCTTCTCCTTCTTCTGCTTCTTCTGCTTCACCCTCCTGACTTCACCTTCTCCTTCTCCTTCTTCTACTTCTTCTGATTCACCCTCCAGACTTCACCTTCTCCTTCTCCTTCTTCTGCTTCTTCTGCTTCACCCTCCAGACTTTACCTTCTCCTTCTCCTTCTTCTGCTTCTTCTGCTGCGCCCTCCAGACTTCACCTTCTCCTTCTCCTTCTTCTGCTTCTTCTGCTTCACCCTCCTGACTTCACCTTCTCCTTCTCCTTCTTCTACTTCGTCTGCTTCACCCCCCTGACTTCACCTTCTCCTTCTCCTTGTTCTGCTTCTTCTGATTCACCCTCCTAACTTCACCTTCTCCTTCTCCTTCTTCTGCTTCTTCTGATTCACCCTCCTGACTTCACCTTCTCCTTCTCCTTCTTCTGATTCTTCTGATTCACCCTCCAGACTTCACCTTCACCTTCTCCTTCTTCTGCTTCTTCTGATTCACCCTCCTGACTTCACCTTCTCCTTGTCCTTCTTCTACTTCTTCTGATTCACCCTCCTGACCTCACCTTCTCCTTCTCCTTCTTCTACTTCTTCTGCTTCACTCTCCAGACTTCACCTTCTCCTTCTCCTTCTTCTACTTCTTCTGATTCACCCTCCAGACTTCACCTTCTCCTTCTCCTTCTTCTGCTTCTTCTGATTCACCCTCCAGACTTCACCTTCTCCTTCTCCTTATTCTGCTTCTTCTGATTCACCCTCCAGACTTCACCATCTCCTTCTCCTTCTTCTGCTTCTTCTGATTCACCCACCAGACTTCACCTTCTCCTTCTCCTTCTTCTGCTTCTTCTGATTCACCCTCCAGACTTCACCTTCTCCTTCTCCTTCTTCTACTTATTCTGAGTCACCCTCCAGACTTCACCTTCTCCTTCTCCTTCTTCTGATTCTTCTGATTCACCCTCCAGACTTCACCTTCTCCTTCTCCTTCTTCTGCTTCTTCTGATTCACCCTCCAGACTTCACCTTCTCCTTCTCCTTCTTCTACTTCTTCTGATTCACCCTCCAGACTCCAACTTCTCCTTCTCCTTCTTCTACATCTTCTGATTCACCCTTCAGTCTTCACCTTCTCCTTCTCCTTATTCTGCTTCTTCTGATTCACCCTCCAGACTTCACCCTCTCCTTCTCCTTCTTCTGCTTCTTCTGATTCACCCTCCAGACTTCACCTTCTCCTTCTCCTTCTTTTACTTCTTCTGAGTCACCCTCCAGACTTCACCTTCTCCTTCTCCTTCTTCTACTTCTTCTGATTCACCCTCCAGACTTCACCTTCTCCTTCTCCTTCTTCTACTTCTTCTGATTCACCCTCCAGACTTCACCTTCTCCTTCTCCTTCTTCTGCTTCTTCTGCTTCACCCTCCAGACTTCACCTTCTCCTTCTCCTTCTTCTGCTTCTTCTGCTACGCCCTCCAGACTTCACCTTCTCCTTCTCCTTATTCTGCTTCTTCTGATTCACCCTCCAGACTTGACCTTCTCCTTCTCCTTCTTCTGCTTCTTCTGATTCACCCTCCAGACTTCACCTTCTCCTTCTCCTTCTTCTGCTTCTTCTGATTCACCCTCCAGACTTCACCTTCTCCTTCTCCTTCTTCTACTTCTTCTGATTCACCCTCCAGACTTCACATTCTCCTTCTCGTTCTTCTACTTCTTCTGCTTCTCCCTCCAGACCTCACCTTCTCCTTCTCCTTCTTCTGCTTCTTCTGATTCACCCTCCAGACTTCTCCTTCTCCTTCTCCTTCTTCCAATTCTTCTGATTCACCCTCCAGACTTCACCTTCTCCTTCTCCTTCTTCTACTTCTTTTGATTCTCCCTCCAGACTTCACCTTCTCCTTCTCCTTCTTCTGCTTCTTCTGATTCACCCTCCAGACTTCACCTTCTCCTTCTTCTTATTCTGCTTCTTCTGATACACCCTCCAGACTTCACCTTCTCCTTCTCCTTCTTCTGCTTCTTCTGATTCACCCTCCAGACTTCACCTTCTCCTTCTCCTTCTTTTACTTCTTCTGAGTCACCCTCCAGACTTCACCTTCTCCTTCTCCTTCTTCTACTTCTTCTGATTCACCCTCCAGACTTCACCTTCTCCTTCTCCTTCTTCTACTTCTTCTGATTCACCCTCCAGACTTCACCTTCTCCTTCTCCTTCTTCTGCTTCTTCTGCTTCACCCTCCAGACTTCACCTTCTCCTTCTCCTTCTTCTGCTTCTTCTGATTCACCCTCCAGACTTCACCTTCTCCTTCTCCTTCTTCTGCTTCTTCTGATACACCCTCCAGACTTCACCTTCTCCTTCTCCTTCTTCTGCTTCTTCTGCTTCACCCTCCAGACTTCACCTTCTCCTTCTCCTTCTTCTGCTTCTTCTGATTCACCCTCCAGACTTCACCTTCTCCTTCTCCTTCTTCTGCTTCTTCTGATTCAACCTCCAGACTTCACCTTCTCCTTCTCCTTCTTCTACTTCTTCTGATTCACCCTCCAGACTTCACCTTCTCCTTCTCCTTCTTCTACTTCTTCTGATTCACCCTCCAGACTTCACATTCTCGTTCTCGTTCTTCTACTTCTTCTGCTTCTCCCTCCAGACTTCACCTTCTCCTTCTCCTTCTTCTGCTTCTTCTGATTCACCCTCCAGACTTCTCCTTCTCCTTCTACTTCTTCTACTTCTTCTGATTCACCCTCCAGACTTCACCTTCTCCTTCTCCTTCTTCTACTTCTTCTGCTTCTCCCTCCAGACTTCACCTTCTCCTTCTCCTTCTTCTGCTTCTTCTGATTCACCCTCCAGACTTCTACTTCTCCTTCTCCTTCTTCTACTTCTTCTGATTCACCCTCCTGACTTCACCTTCTCCTTCTCCTTCTTCTGCTTCTTCTGCTTCACCCTCCAGACTTCACCTTCTCCTTCTCCTTCTTCTGCTTCTTCTGCTTCACCCTCCAGACTTCACCTTCTCCTTCTCCTTCTTCTGCTTCTTCTGCTTCACCCTCCTGACTTCACCTTCTCCTTCTCCTTCTTCTACTTCTTCTGATTCACCCTCCAGACTTCACCTTCTCCTTCTCCTTCTTCAGCTTCTTCTGCTTCACCCTCCAGACTTCACCTTCTCCTTCTCCTTCTTCTGCTTCTTCTGCTACGCCCTCCAGACTTCACCTTCTCCTTCTCCTTCTTCTGCTTCTTCTGCTGCACCCTCCAGACTTCACCTTCTCCTTCTCCTTCTTCTGCTTCTTCTGCTTCACCCTCCAGACCTCACCTTCTCCTTCTCCTTCTTCATCTTCTTCTGATTTACCCTCCAGACTTCACCTTCTCCTTCTCCTTCTTCTACTTCTTCTGATTCACCCTCCAGACTTCACCTTCTCCTTCTCCTTCTTCTACTTCTTCTGATTCACCCTCCAGACTTCATCTTCTCCTTCTCCTTCTTCTACTTCTTCTGCTTCTCCCTCCAGACTTCACCTTCTCCTTCTCCTTCTTCTGCTTCTTCTGATTCACCCTCCAGACTTCACCTTCTCCTTCTCCTTATTCTGCTTCTTCTGATTCACCCTCCAGACTTCACCTTCTCCTTCTCCTTCTTCTGCTTCTTCTGCTTCACCCTCCAGACTTCACCTTCTCCTTCTCCTTCTTCTGCTTCTTCTGCTTCACCCTTCTGACTTCCCCTTCTCCTTCTCCTTCTTCTACTTCTTCTGCTTCACCCTCCAGACTTCACCTTCTCCTTCTCCTTCTTCTGCTTCTTCTGCTTCACCCTCCTGACTTCACCTTCTCCTTCTCCCTCTTCTACTTCTTCTGATTCATCCTCCAGACTTCACCTTCTCCTTCTCCTTCTTCTGCTTCTTCTGCTTCACCCTCCAGACTTCACCTTCTCCTTCTCCTTCTTCTGCTTCTTCTGCTGCGCACTCCAGACTTCACCTTCTCCTTCTCCTTCTTCTTCTTCTGCTTCTCCTGCTTCACCGTCCTGACTTCACCTTCTCCTTCTCCTTCTTCTACTTCTTCTGCTTCACCCCCCTGACTTCACCTTCTCCTTCTCCTTCTTCTGCTTCTTCTGATTCACCTTCCTAACTTCACCTTCTCCTTCTCCTTCTTCTGCTTCTTCTGATTCACCCTCCTGACTTCACCTTCTCCTTCTCCTGAATCTTCTGATTCACCCTCCAGACTTCACCTTCTCCTTCTCCTTCTTCTGCTTCTTCTGATTCACCCTCCTGACTTCACCTTCTCCTTCTCCTTCTTCTACTTCTTCTGATTCACCCTCCTGACTTCACCTTCCCCTTCTCCTTCTTCTACTTCTTCTGCTTCACCCTCCAGACTTCACCTTCTCCTTCTCCTTCTTCTACTTCTTCTGATTCACCCTCCAGACTTCACCTTCTCCTTCTCCTTCTTCTGCTTCTTCTGATTCACCCTCCAGACTTCACCTTCTCCTTCTTCTTATACTGCTTCTTCTGATTCACACTCCAGACTTCACCTTCTCCTTCTCCTTCTTCTGCTTCTTTTGATTCACCCCCCAGACTTCACCTTCTCCTTCTCCTTCTTCTACTTCCTCTGATTCACCCTCCAGTCTTCACCTTCTCCTTCTCCTTCTTCTGCTTCTTCTGCTTCACCCTCCAGACTTCACCTTCTCCTTCTCTTTCTTCTGCTTCTTCTGATTCACCCTCCAGACTTCACCTTCTCTTTCTCCTTCTTCTGCTTCTTCTGCTTCACCCTCCAGACTTCACCTTCTCCTTCTCCTTCTTCTGCTTCTTCTGCTACGCCCTCCAGACTTCACCTTCTCCTTCTCCTTCTTCTGCTTCTTCTGCTTCACCCCCCATACTTCACCTTCTCCTTCTCCTTCTTCTGCTTCTTCTGCTTCACCCTCCTGACTTCACCTTCTCCTTCTCCTTCTTCTACTTCTTCTGATTCACCCTCCAGACTTCACCTTCTCCTTCTCCTTCTTCTGCTTCTTCTGCTTCACCCTCCAGACTTCACCTTCTCCTTCTCCTTCTTCTGCTTCTTCTGCTGCGCACTCCAGACTTCACCTTCTCCTTCTCCTTCTTCTTCTTCTGCTTCTCCTGCTTCACCGTCCTGACTTCACCTTCTCCTTCTCCTTCTTCTACTTCTTCTGCTTCACCCCCCTGACTTCACCTTCTCCTTCTCCTTCTTCTGCTTCTTCTGATTCACCTTCCTAACTTCACCTTCTCCTTCTCCTTCTTCTGCTTCTTCTGATTCACCCTCCTGACTTCACCTTCTCCTTCTCCTGAATCTTCTGATTCACCCTCCAGACTTCACCTTCTCCTTCTCCTTCTTCTGCTTCTTCTGATTCACCCTCCTGACTTCACCTTCTCCTTCTCCTTCTTCTACTTCTTCTGATTCACCCTCCTGACTTCACCTTCCCCTTCTCCTTCTTCTACTTCTTCTGCTTCACCCTCCAGACTTCACCTTCTCCTTCTCCTTCTTCTACTTCTTCTGATTCACCCTCCAGACTTCACCTTCTCCTTCTCCTTCTTCTGCTTCTTCTGATTCACCCTCCAGACTTCACCTTCTCCTTCTTCTTATACTGCTTCTTCTGATTCACACTCCAGACTTCACCTTCTCCTTCTCCTTCTTCTGCTTCTTTTGATTCACCCCCCAGACTTCACCTTCTCCTTCTCCTTCTTCTACTTCCTCTGATTCACCCTCCAGTCTTCACCTTCTCCTTCTCCTTCTTCTGCTTCTTCTGCTTCACCCTCCAGACTTCACCTTCTCCTTCTCTTTCTTCTGCTTCTTCTGATTCACCCTCCAGACTTCACCTTCTCTTTCTCCTTCTTCTGCTTCTTCTGCTTCACCCTCCAGACTTCACCTTCTCCTTCTCCTTCTTCTGCTTCTTCTGCTACGCCCTCCAGACTTCACCTTCTCCTTCTCCTTCTTCTGCTTCTTCTGCTTCACCCCCCATACTTCACCTTCTCCTTCTCCTTCTTCTGCTTCTTCTGCTTCACCCTCCTGACTTCACCTTCTCCTTCTCCTTCTTCTACTTCTTCTGATTCACCCTCCAGACTTCACCTTCTCCTTCTCCTTCTTCTGCTTCTTCTGATTCACCCTCCAGACTTTACCTTCTCCTTCTCCTTCTTCTGCTTCTTCTGCTGCGCCCTCCAGACTTCACCTTCTCCTTCTCCTTCTACTGCTTCTTCTGCTTCACCCTCCTGACTTCACCTTCTCCTTCTCCTTCTTCTACTTCGTCTGCTTCACCCCCCTGACTTCACCTTCTCCTTCTCCTTCTTCTGCTTCTTCTGATTCACCCTCCTAACTTCACCTTCTCCTTCTCCTTCTTCTGCTTCTTCTGATTCACACTCCTGACTTCACCTTCTCCTTCTCCTTCTTCTGATTCTTCTGATTCACCCTCCAGACTTCACCTTCTCCTTCTCCTTCTTCTGCTTCTTCTGATTCACCCTCCTGACTTCACCTTCTCCTTCTCCTTCTTCTACTTCTTCTGATTCACCCTCCTGACCTCACCTTCTCCTTCTCCTTCTTCTACTTCTTCTGCTTCACTCTCCAGACTTCACCTTCTCCTTCTCCTTCTTCTACTTCTTCTGATTCACCCTCCAGACTTCACCTTCTCCTTCTTCTGCTTCTTCTGATTCACCCTCCAGACTTCACCTTCTCCTTCTCCTTATTCTGCTTCTTCTCATTCACCCTCCAGACTTCACCTTCTCCTTCTCCTTCTTCTGCTTCTTCTGATTCACCCACCAGACTTCACCTTCTCCTTCTCCTTCTTCTGCTTCTTCTGGTTCACCCTCCAGACTTCACCTTCTCCTTCTCCTTCTTCTACTTATTCTGAGTCACCCTCCAGACTTCACCTTCTCCTTCTCCTTCTTCTGATTCTTCTGATTCACCCTCCAGACTTCACCTTCTCCTTCTCCTTCTTCTGCTTCTTCTGATTCACCCTCCAGACTTCACCTTCTCCTTCTCCTTCTTCTACTTCTTCTGATTCACCCTCCAGACTCCACCTTCTCCTTCTCCTTCTTCTACTTCTTCTGATTCACCCTCCAGTCTTCACCTTCTCCTTCTCCTTCTACTGCTTCTTCTGCTTCACCCTCCAGACTTCACCTTCTCCTTCTCTTTCTTCTGCTTCTTCTGATTCACCCTCCTGACTTCACCTTCTCCTTCTCCTTCTTCTACTTCTTCTAATTCACCCTCCTGACTTCACCTTCTCCTTCTCCTTCTTCTACTTCTTCTGCTTCACCCTCCAGACATCACCTTCTCCTTCTCCTTCTTTTACTTCTTCTGATTCACGCTCCAGACTTCACCTTCTCCATCTCCTTCTTCTGCTTCTTCTGATTCACCCTCCAGTCTTCACCTTCTCCTTCTCCTTCTTCTGCTTCTTCTGCTTCACCCTCCAGACTTCACCTTCTCCTTCTCTTTCTTCTGCTTCTTCTGAATCACCCTCCAGACTTCACCTTCTCTTTCTCCTTCTTCTGCTTCTTCTGCTTCACCCTCCAGACTTCACCTTCTCCTTCTCCTTCTTCTGCTTCTTCTGCTACGCCCTCCAGACTTCACCTTCTCCTTCTCCTTCTTCTGCTTCTTCTGCTTCACCCCCCATACTTCACCTTCTCCTTCTCCTTCTTCTGCTTCTTCTGCTTCACCCTCCTGACTTCACCTTCTCCTTCTCCTTCTTCTACTTCTTCTGATTCACCCTCCAGACTTCACCTTCTCCTTCTCCTTCTTCTGCTTCTTCTGATTCACCCTCCAGACTTTACCTTCTCCTTCTCCTTCTTCTGCTTCTTCTGCTGCGCCCTCCAGACTTCACCTTCTCCTTCTCCTTCTACTGCTTCTTCTGCTTCACCCTCCTGACTTCACCTTCTCCTTCTCCTTCTTCTACTTCGTCTGCTTCACCCCCCTGACTTCACCTTCTCCTTCTCCTTCTTCTGCTTCTTCTGATTCACCCTCCTAACTTCACCTTCTCCTTCTCCTTCTTCTGCTTCTTCTGATTCACACTCCTGACTTCACCTTCTCCTTCTCCTTCTTCTGATTCTTCTGATTCACCCTCCAGACTTCACCTTCTCCTTCTCCTTCTTCTGCTTCTTCTGATTCACCCTCCTGACTTCACCTTCTCCTTCTCCTTCTTCTACTTCTTCTGATTCACCCTCCTGACCTCACCTTCTCCTTCTCCTTCTTCTACTTCTTCTGCTTCACTCTCCAGACTTCACCTTCTCCTTCTCCTTCTTCTACTTCTTCTGATTCACCCTCCAGACTTCACCTTCTCCTTCTTCTGCTTCTTCTGATTCACCCTCCAGACTTCACCTTCTCCTTCTCCTTATTCTGCTTCTTCTCATTCACCCTCCAGACTTCACCTTCTCCTTCTCCTTCTTCTGCTTCTTCTGATTCACCCACCAGACTTCACCTTCTCCTTCTCCTTCTTCTGCTTCTTCTGGTTCACCCTCCAGACTTCACCTTCTCCTTCTCCTTCTTCTACTTATTCTGAGTCACCCTCCAGACTTCACCTTCTCCTTCTCCTTCTTCTGATTCTTCTGATTCACCCTCCAGACTTCACCTTCTCCTTCTCCTTCTTCTGCTTCTTCTGATTCACCCTCCAGACTTCACCTTCTCCTTCTCCTTCTTCTACTTCTTCTGATTCACCCTCCAGACTCCACCTTCTCCTTCTCCTTCTTCTACTTCTTCTGATTCACCCTCCAGTCTTCACCTTCTCCTTCTCCTTCTACTGCTTCTTCTGCTTCACCCTCCAGACTTCACCTTCTCCTTCTCTTTCTTCTGCTTCTTCTGATTCACCCTCCTGACTTCACCTTCTCCTTCTCCTTCTTCTACTTCTTCTAATTCACCCTCCTGACTTCACCTTCTCCTTCTCCTTCTTCTACTTCTTCTGCTTCACCCTCCAGACATCACCTTCTCCTTCTCCTTCTTTTACTTCTTCTGATTCACGCTCCAGACTTCACCTTCTCCATCTCCTTCTTCTGCTTCTTCTGATTCACCCTCCAGTCTTCACCTTCTCCTTCTCCTTCTTCTGCTTCTTCTGCTTCACCCTCCAGACTTCACCTTCTCCTTCTCTTTCTTCTGCTTCTTCTGAATCACCCTCCAGACTTCACCTTCTCTTTCTCCTTCTTCTGCTTCTTCTGCTTCACCCTCCAGACTTCACCTTCTCCTTCTCCTTCTTCTGCTTCTTCTGCTACGCCCTCCAGACTTCACCTTCTCCTTCTCCTTCTTCTGCTTCTTCTGCTTCACCCCCCATACTTCACCTTCTCCTTCTCCTTCTTCTGCTTCTTCTGCTTCACCCTCCTGACTTCACCTTCTCCTTCTCCTTCTTCTACTTCTTCTGATTCACCCTCCAGACTTCACCTTCTCCTTCTCCTTCTTCTGCTTCTTCTGATTCACCCTCCAGACTTTACCTTCTCCTTCTCCTTCTTCTGCTTCTTCTGCTGCGCCCTCCAGACTTCACCTTCTCCTTCTCCTTCTTCTGCTTCTTCTGCTTCACCCTCCTGACTTCACCTTCTCCTTCTCCTTCTTCTACTTCGTCTGCTTCACCCCCCTGACTTCACCTTCTCCTTCTCCTTCTTCTGCTTCTTCTGATTCACCCTCCTAACTTCACCTTCTCCTTCTCCTTCTTCTGCTTCTTCTGATTCACACTCCTGACTTCACCTTCTCCTTCTCCTTCTTCTGATTCTTCTGATTCACCCTCCAGACTTCACCTTCTCCTTCTCCTTCTTCTGCTTCTTCTGATTCACCCTCCTGACTTCACCTTCTCCTTCTCCTTCTTCTACTTCTTCTGATTCACCCTCCTGACCTCACCTTCTCCTTCTCCTTCTTCTACTTCTTCTGCTTCACTCTCCAGACTTCACCTTCTCCTTCTCCTTCTTCTACTTCTTCTGATTCACCCTCCAGACTTCACCTTCTCCTTCTCCTTCTTCTGCTTCTTCTGATTCACCCTCCAGACTTCACCTTCTCCTTCTCCTTATTCTGCTTCTTCTGATTCACCCTCCAGACTTCACCTTCTCCTTCTCCTTCTTCTGCTTCTTCTGATTCACCCACCAGACTTCACCTTCTCCTTCTCCTTCTTCTGCTTCTTCTGGTTCACCCTCCAGACTTCACCTTCTCCTTCTCCTTCTTCTACTTATTCTGAGTCACCCTCCAGACTTCACCTTCTCCTTCTCCTTCTTCTGATTCTTCTGATTCACCCTCCAGACTTCACCTCCTCCTTCTCCTTCTTCTTCTTCTTCTGATTCACCCTCCAGACTTCACCTTCTCCTTCTCCTTCTTCTACTTCTTCTGATTCACCCTCCAGACTCCACCTTCTCCTTCTCCTTCTTCTACTTCTTCTGATTCACCCTCCAGTCTTCACCTTCTCCTTCTCCTTCTACTGCTTCTTCTGCTTCACCCTCCAGACTTCACCTTCTCCTTCTCTTTCTTCTGCTTCTTCTGATTCACCCTCCTGACTTCACCTTCTCCTTCTCCTTCTTCTACTTCTTCTAATTCACCCTCCTGACTTCACCTTCTCCTTCTCCTTCTTCTACTTCTTCTGCTTCACCCTCCAGACATCACCTTCTCCTTCTCCTTCTTTTACTTCTTCTGATTCACGCTCCAGACTTCACCTTCTCCATCTCCTTCTTCTGCTTCTTCTGATTCACCCTCCAGACTTCACCTTCTCCTTCTCCTTATTCTGCTTCTTCTGATTCACCCTCCAGACTTCACCCTCTCCTTCTCCTTCTTCTGCTTCTTCTGATTCACCCTCCAGACTTCACCTTCTCCTTCTCCTTCTTCTACTTCTTCTGAGTCACCCTCCAGACTTCACCTTCTCCTTCTCCTTCTTCTACTTCTTCTGATTCACCCTCCAGACTTCACCTTCTCCTTCTCCTTCTTCTACTTCTTCTGATTCACCCTCCAGACTTCACCTTCTCCTTCTCCTTCTTCTGCTTCTTCTGCTTCACCCTCCAGATTTCACCTTCTCCTTCTCCTTCTTCTGCTTCTTCTGCTACGCCCTCCAGACTTCACCTTCTCCTTCTCCTTATTCTGCTTCTTCTGATTCACCCTCCAGACTTGACCTTCTCCTTCTCCTTCTTCTGCTTCTTCTGATTCACCCTCCAGACTTCACCTTCTCCTTCTCCTTCTTCTGCTTCTTCTGATTCACCCTCCAGACTTCACCTTCTCCTTCTCCTTCTTCTACTTCTTCTGATTCACCCTCCAGACTTCACATTCTCCTTCTCGTTCTTCTACTTCTTCTGCTTCTCCCTCCAGACTTCACCTTCTCCTTCTCCTTCTTCTGCTTCTTCTGATTCACCCTCCAGACTTCTCCTTCTCCTTCTCCTTCTTCTACTTCTTCTGATTCACCCTCCAGAATTCACCTTCTCCTTCTCCTTCTTCTACTTCTTCTGATTCTCCCTCCAGACTTCACCTTCTCCTTCTCCTTCTTCTGCTTCTTCTGATTCACCCTCCAGACTTCACCTTCTCCTTCTTCTTATTCTGCTTCTTCTGATACACCCTCCAGACTTCACCTTCTCCTTCTCCTTCTTCTGCTTCTTCTGATTCACCCTCCAGACTTCGCCTTCTCCTTCTCCTTCTTCTGCTTCTTCTGATTCACCCTCCAGACTTCACCTTCTCCTTCTCCTTCTTCTGCTTCTTCTGATTCACCCTCCAGACTTCACCTTCTCCTTCTCCTTCTTCTACTTCTTCTGATTCACCCTCCAGACTTCACCTTCTCCTTCTCCTTCTTCTACTTCTTCTGATTCACCCTCCAGACTTCACATTCTCGTTCTCGTTCTTCTACCTCTTCTGCTTATCCCTCCAGACTTCACCTTCTCCTTCTCCTTCTTCTGCTTCTTCTGATTCATCCTCCAGACTTCTCCTTCTCCTTCTCCTTCTTCTACTTCTTCTGATTCACCCTCCAGACTTCACCTTCTCCTTCTCCTTCTTCTACTTCTTCTGATTCTCCCTCCAGACTTCACCTTCTCCTTCTCCTTCTTCTACTTCTTCTGATTCACCCTCCTGACTTCACCTTCTCCTTCTCCTTCTTCTGCTTCTTCTGCTTCACCCTCCAGACTTCACCTTCTCCTTCTCCTTCTTCTGCTTCTTCTGCTTCACCCTCCAGACTTCACCTTCTCCTTCTCCTTCTTCTGCTTCTTCTGCTTCACCCTCCTGACTTCACCTTCTCCTTCTCCTTCTTCTACTTCTTCTGATTCACCCTCCAGACTTCACCTTCTCCTTCTCCTTCTTCAGCTTCTTCTGCTTCACCCTCCAGACTTCACCTTCTCCGTCTCCTTCTTCTGCTTCTTCTGCTACGCCCTCCAGACTTCACCTTCTCCTTCTCCTTCTTCTGCTTCTTCTGCTTCACCCTCCAGACTTCACCTTCTCCTTCTCCTTCTTCTGCTTCTTCTGCTTCACCCTCCAGACCTCACCTTCTCCTTCTCCTTCTTCACCTTCTTCTGATTTACCCTCCAGACTTCACCTTCTCCTTCTCCTTCTTCTACTTCTTCTGATTCACACTCCAGACTTCACCTTCTCCTTCTCCTTCTTCTACTTCTTCTGATTCACCCTCCAGACTTCATCTTCTCCTTCTCCTTCTTCTACTTCTTCTGCTTCTCCCTCCAGACTTCACCTTCTCCTTCTCCTTCTTCTGCTTCTTCTGATTCACCCTCCAGACTTCGCCTTCTCCTTCTCCTTCTTCTGCTTCTTCTGATTCACCCTCCAGACTTCACCTTCTCCTTCTCCTTCTTCTGCTTCTTCTGATTCACCCTCCAGACTTCACCTTCTCCTTCTCCTTCTTCTACTTCTTCTGATTCACCCTCCAGACTTCAGCTTCTCCTTCTCCTTCTTCTACTTCTTCTGATTCACCCTCCAGACTTCACATTCTCGTTCTCGTTCTTCTACCTCTTCTGCTTATCCCTCCAGACTTCACCTTCTCCTTCTCCTTCTTCTGCTTCTTCTGATTCATCCTCCAGACTTCTCCTTCTCCTTCTCCTTCTTCTACTTCTTCTGATTCACCCTCCAGACTTCACCTTCTCCTTCTCCTTCTTCTACTTCTTCTGATTCTCCCTCCAGACTTCACCTTCTCCTTCTCCTTCTTCTACTTCTTCTGATTCACCCTCCTGACTTCACCTTCTCCTTCTCCTTCTTCTGCTTCTTCTGCTTCACCCTCCAGACTTCACCTTCTCCTTCTCCTTCTTCTGCTTCTTCTGCTTCACCCTCCAGACTTCACCTTCTCCTTCTCCTTCTTCTGCTTCTTCTGCTTCACCCTCCTGACTTCACCTTCTCCTTCTCCTTCTTCTACTTCTTCTGATTCACCCTCCAGACTTCACCTTCTCCTTCTCCTTCTTCAGCTTCTTCTGCTTCACCCTCCAGACTTCACCTTCTCCGTCTCCTTCTTCTGCTTCTTCTGCTACGCCCTCCAGACTTCACCTTCTCCTTCTCCTTCTTCTGCTTCTTCTGCTTCACCCTCCAGACTTCACCTTCTCCTTCTCCTTCTTCTGCTTCTTCTGCTTCACCCTCCAGACCTCACCTTCTCCTTCTCCTTCTTCACCTTCTTCTGATTTACCCTCCAGACTTCACCTTCTCCTTCTCCTTCTTCTACTTCTTCTGATTCACACTCCAGACTTCACCTTCTCCTTCTCCTTCTTCTACTTCTTCTGATTCACCCTCCAGACTTCATCTTCTCCTTCTCCTTCTTCTACTTCTTCTGCTTCTCCCTCCAGACTTCACCTTCTCCTTCTCCTTCTTCTGCTTCTTCTGATTCACCCTCCAGACTTCACCTTCTCCTTCTCCTTATTCTGCTTCTTCTGATTCACCCTCCAGACTTCACCTTCTCCTTCTCCTTCTTCTGCTTCTTCTGCTTCACCCTCCAGACTTCACCTTCTCCTTCTCCTTCTTCTGCTTCTTCTGCTTCACCCTCCTGACTTCACCTTCTCCTTCTCCTTCTTCTACTTCTTCTGCTTCACCCTCCAGACTTCACCTTCTCCTTCTCCTTCTTCTGCTTCTTCTGCTTCACCCTCCTGACTTCACCTTCTCCTTCTCCTTCTTCTACTTCTTCTGATTCACCCTCCAGACTTCACCTTCTCCTTCTCCTTCTTCTGCTTCTTCTGCTTCACCCTCCAGACTTCACCTTCTCCTTCTCCTTCTTCTGCTTCTTCTGCTGCGCACTCCAGACTTCACCTTCTCCTTCTCCTTCTTCTGCTTCTCCTGCTTCACCGTCCTGACTTCACCTTCTCCTTCTCCTTCTTCTACTTCTTCTGCTTCACCCCCCTGACTTCACCTTCTCCTTCTCCTTCTTCTGCTTCTTCTGATTCACCTTCCTAACTTCACCTTCTCCTTCTCCTTCTTCTGCTTCTTCTGATTCACCCTCCTGACTTCACCTTCTCCTTCTCCTTCTCCTGAATCTTCTGATTCACCCTCCAGACTTCACCTTCTCCTTCTCCTTCTTCTGCTTCTTCTGATTCACCCTCCTGACTTCACCTTCTCCTTCTCCTTCTTCTACTTCTTCTGATTCACCCTCCTGACTTCACCTTCCCCTTCTCCTTCTTCTACTTCTTCTGCTTCACCCTCCAGACTTCACCTTCTCCTTCTCCTTCTTCTACTTCTTCTGATTCACCCTCCAGACTTCACCTTCTCCTTCTCCTTCTTCTGCTTCTTCTGATTCACCCTCCAGACTTCACCTTCTCCTTCTTCTTATTCTGCTTCTTCTGATTCACACTCCAGACTTCACCTTCTCCTTCTCCTTCTTCTGCTTCTTCTGATTCACCCTCCAGACTTCACCTTCTCCTTCTACTTCTTCTGCTTCTTCTGATTCACCCTCCAGACTTCACCTTCTCCTTCTCCTTCTTCTGCTTCTTCTGATTCACCCTCCAGACTTCACCTTCTCCTTCTCCTTCTTCTACTTCTTCTGATTCACCCTCCAGACTTCACCTTCTCCTTCTCCTTCTTCTACTTCTTCTGATTCACCCTCCAGACTTCACATTCTCCTTCTCGTTCTTCTACTTCTTCTGCTTCTCCCTCCAGACTTCACCTTCTCCTTCTCCTTCTTCTGCTTCTTCTGATTCACCCTCCAGACTTCTCCTTCTCCTTCTCCTTCTTCTACTTCTTCTGATTCATCCTCCAGACTTCACCTTCTCCTTCTCCTTCTTCTACTTCTTCTGATTTTCCCTCCAGACTTCACCTTCTCCTTCTCCTTCTTCTACTTCTTCTGATTCACCCTCCTGACTTTACCTTCTCCTTCTCCTTCTTCTGCTTCTTCTGCTTCACCCTCCAGACTTCACCTTCTCCTTCTCCTTCTTCTGCTTCTTCTGCTTCACCCTCCAGACTTCACCTCCTCCTTCTCCTTCTTCTGCTTCTTCTGCTTCACCCTCCTGACTTCACCTTCTCCTTCTCCTTCTTCTACTTCTTCTGATTCACCCTCCAGACTTCACCTTCTCCTTCTCCTTCTTCTGCTTCTTCTGCTTCACCCTCCAGACTTCACCTTCTCCTTCTCCTTCTTCTGCTTCTTCTGCTACGCCCTCCAGACTTCACCTTCTCCTTCTCCTTCTTCTGCTTCTTCTGCTTCACCCTCCAGACTTCACCTTCTCCTTCTCCTTCTTCTACTTCTTCTGATTCACCCTCCAGACTTCACCTTCTCCTTCTCCTTCTTCTGCTTCTTCTGATTCACCCTCCAGACTTCACCTTCTCCTTCTTCTTATTCTGCTTCTTCTGATTCACACTCCAGACTTCACCTTCTCCTTCTCCTTCTTCTGCTTCTTCTGATTCACCCTCCAGACTTCACCTTCTCCTTCTACTTCTTCTGCTTCTTCTGATTCACCCTCCAGACTTCACCTTCTCCTTCTCCTTCTTCTGCTTCTTCTGATTCACCCTCCAGACTTCACCTTCTCCTTCTCCTTCTTCTACTTCTTCTGATACACCCTCCAGACTTCACCTTCTCCTTCTCCTTCTTCTACTTCTTCTGATTCACCCTCCAGACTTCACATTCTCCTTCTCGTTCTTCTACTTCTTCTGCTTCTCCCTCCAGACTTCACCTTCTCCTTCTCCTTCTTCTGCTTCTTCTGATTCACCCTCCAGACTTCTCCTTCTCCTTCTCCTTCTTCTACTTCTTCTGATTCATCCTCCAGACTTCACCTTCTCCTTCTCCTTCTTCTACTTCTTCTGATTTTCCCTCCAGACTTCACCTTCTCCTTCTCCTTCTTCTACTTCTTCTGATTCACCCTCCTGACTTCACCTTCTCCTTCTCCTTCTTCTGCTTCTTCTGCTTCACCCTCCAGACTTCACCTTCTCCTTCTCCTTCTTCTGCTTCTTCTGCTTCACCCTCCAGACTTCACCTTCTCCTTCTCCTTCTTCTGCTTCTTCTGCTTCACCCTCCTGACTTCCCCTTCTCCTTCTCCTTCTTCTACTTCTTCTGATTCACCCTCCAGACTTCACCTTCTCCTTCTCCTTCTTCTGCTTCTTCTGCTTCACCCTCCAGACTTCACCTTCTCCTTCTCCTTCTTCTGCTTCTTCTGCTTCACCCTCCTGACTTCCCCTTCTCCTTCTCCTTCTTCTACTTCTTCTGATTCACCCTCCAGACTTCACCTTCTCCTTCTCCTTCTTCTGCTTCTTCTGCTTCACCCTCCAGACTTCACCTTCTCCTTCTCCTTCTTCTGCTTCTTCTGCTACGCCCTCCAGACTTCACCTTCTCCTTCTCCTTCTTCTGCTTCTTCTGCTTCACCCTCCAGACTTCACCTTCTCCTTCTCCTTCTTCTGCTTCTTCTGCTACGCCCTCCAGACTTCACCTTCTCCTTCTCCTTCTTCTGCTTCTTCTGCTGCGCCCTCCAGACTTCACCTTCTCCTTCTCCTTCTTCTGCTTCTTCTGCTTCACCCTCCTGACTTCTCCTTCTCCTTCTCCTTCTTCTACTTCTTCTGCTTCACCCCCCTGACTTCGCCTTCTCCTTCTCCTTCTTCTGCTTCTTCTGATTCACCCTCCTAACTTCACCTTCTCCTTCTCCTTCTTCTGCTTCTTCTGATTCACCCTCCTGACTTCAACTTCTCCTTCTCCTTCTTCTGATTCTTCGGATTCACCCTCCAGACTTCACCTTCTCCTTCTCCTTCTTCTGCTTCTTCTGATTCACCCTCCTGACTTCACCTTCTCCTTCCCCTTCTTCTACTTCTTCTGATTCACCCTCCTGACTTCACCTTCTCCTTCTTCTTATTCTGCTTCTTCTGATTCACCTTCCAGACTTCACCTTCTCCTTCTCCTTCTTATGCGTCTTCTGATTCACCCTCCAGACTTCACCTTCTCCTTCTCCTTCTTCTGCTTCTTCTGATTCACCCTCCAGACTTCACCTTCTCCTTCTCCTTCTTCTACTTCTTCTGAGTCACCCTCCAGACTTCACCTTCTCCTTCTCCTTCTTCTGATTCTTCTGATTCACCCTCCAGACTTCACCTTCTCCCTCTCCTTCTTCTGCTTCTTTTGATTCACCCTCCAGACTTCACCTTCTCCTTCTCCTTCTTCTGCTTCTTTTGATTCACCCCCCAGACTTCACCTTCTCCTTCTCCTTCTTCTGCTTCTTCTGCTTCACCCTCCAGACTTCACCTTCACCTTCTCTTTCTTCTGCTTCTTCTGATTCACCCTCCAGACTTCACCTTCTCTTTCTCCTTCTTCTGCTTCTTCTGCTTCACCCTCCAGACTTCACCTTCTCCTTCTCCTTCTTCTGCTTCTTCTGCTACGCCCTCCAGACTTCACCTTCTCCTTCTCCTTCTTCTGCTTCTTCTGCTTCACCCCCCAGACTTCACCTTCTCCTTCTCCTTCTTCTGCTTCTTCTGCTTCACCCTCCTGACTTCACCTTCACCTTCTCCTTCTTCTACTTCTTCTGATTCACCCTCCAGACTTCACCTTCTCCTTCTCCTTCTTCGGCTTCTTCTGCTTCACCCTCCAGACTTCACCTTCTCCTTCTCCTTCTTCTGCTTCTTCTGCTGCGCCCTCCAGACTTCACCTTCTCCTTCTCCTTGTTCTGCTTCTTCTGCTTCACCCTCCTGACTTCACCTTCTCCTTCTCCTTCTTCTACTTCTTCTGCTTCACCCCCCTGACTTCACATTCTCCTTCTCCTTCTTCTGCTTCTTCTGATTCACCCTCCTAACTTCACCTTCTCCTTCTCCTTCTTCTGCTTCTTCTGATTCACCCTCCTGACTTCACCTTCTCCTTCTCCTTCTTCTACTTCTTCTGATTCACCCTCCTGACCTCACCTTCTCCTTCTCCTTCTTCTACTTCTTCTGCTTCACTCTCCAGACTTCACCTTCTCCTTCTCCTTCTTCTACTTCTTCTGATTCACCCTCCAGACTTCACCTTCTCCTTCTCCTTCTTCTGCTTCTTCTGATTCACCCTCCAGACTTCACCTTCTCCTTCACCTTATTCTGCTTCTTCTGATTCACCTTCCAGACTTCACCTTCTCCTTCTCCTTCTTATGCGTCTTCTGATTCACCCTCCAGACTTCACCTTCTCCTTCTCCTTCTTCTGCTTCTTCTGATTCACCCTCCAGACTTCACCTTCTCCTTCTCCTTCTTCTACTTCTTCTGAGTCACCCTCCAGACTTCACCTTCTCCTTCTCCTTCTTCTGATTCTTCTGATTCACCCTCCAGACTTCACCTTCTCCCTCTCCTTCTTCTGCTTCTTTTGATTCACCCTCCAGACTTCACCTTCTCCTTCTCCTTCTTCTGCTTCTTTTGTTTCACCCCCCAGACTTCACCTTCTCCTTCTCCTTCTTCTGCTTCTTCTGCTTCACCCTCCAGACTTCACCTTCTCCTTCTCTTTCTTCTGCTTCTTCTGATTCACCCTCCAGACTTCACCTTCTCTTTCTCCTTCTTCTGCTTCTTCTGCTTCACCCTCCAGACTTCACCTTCTCCTTCTCCTTCTTCTGCTTCTTCTGCTACGCCCTCCAGACTTCACCTTCTCCTTCTCCTTCTTCTGCTTCTTCTGCTTCACCCCCCAGACTTCACCTTCTCCTTCTCCTTCTTCTGCTTCTTCTGCTTCACCCTCCTGACTTCACCTTCACCTTCTCCTTCTTCTACTTCTTCTGATTCACCCTCCAGACTTCACCTTCTCCTTCTCCTTCTTCGGCTTCTTCTGCTTCACCCTCCAGACTTCACCTTCTCCTTCTCCTTCTTCTGCTTCTTCTGCTGCGCCCTCCAGACTTCACCTTCTCCTTCTCCTTGTTCTGCTTCTTCTGCTTCACCCTCCTGACTTCACCTTCTCCTTCTCCTTCTTCTACTTCTTCTGCTTCACCCCCCTGACTTCACATTCTCCTTCTCCTTCTTCTGCTTCTTCTGATTCACCCTCCTAACTTCACCTTCTCCTTCTCCTTCTTCTGCTTCTTCTGATTCACCCTCCTGACTTCACCTTCTCCTTCTCCTTCTTCTACTTCTTCTGATTCACCCTCCTGACCTCACCTTCTCCTTCTCCTTCTTCTACTTCTTCTGCTTCACTCTCCAGACTTCACCTTCTCCTTCTCCTTCTTCTACTTCTTCTGATTCACCCTCCAGACTTCACCTTCTCCTTCTCCTTCTTCTGCTTCTTCTGATTCACCCTCCAGACTTCACCTTCTCCTTCTCCTTATTCTGCTTCTTCTGATTCACCCTCCAGACTTCACCTTCTCCTTCTCCTTCTTCTGCTTCTTCTGATTCACCCACCAGACTTCACCTTCTCCTTCTCCTTCTTCTGCTTCTTCTGATTCACCCTCCAGACTTCACCTTCTCCTTCTCCTTCTTCAACTTCTTCTGAGTCACCCTCCAGACTTCACCTTCTCCTTCTCCTTCTTCTGATTCTTCTGATTCACCCTCCAGACTTCACCTTATCCTTCTCCTTCTTCTGCTTCTTCTGATTCACCCTCCAGACTTCACCTTCTCCTTCTCCTTCTTCTACTTCTTCTGATTCACCCTCCAGACTTCACCTTCTTCTTCTCCTTCTTCTACTTCTTCTGATTCACCCTCCAGTCTTCACCTTCTCCTTCTCCTTCTTCTGCTTCTTCTGCTTCACCCTCCAGACTTCACCTTCTCCTTCTCTTTCTTCTGCTTCTTCTGATTCACCCTCCTGACTTCACCTTCTCCGTCTCCTTCTTCTACTTCTTCTAATTCACCCTCCTGACTTCACCTTCTCCTTCTCCTTCTTCTACTTCTTCTGCTTCACCCTCCAGACATCACCTTCTCCTTCTCCTTCTTTTACTTCTTCTAATTCACACTCCAGACTTCACCTTCTCCTTCTCCTTATTCTGCTTCTTCTGATTCACCCTCCAGACTTCACCCTCTCCTTCTCCTTCTTCTGCTTCTTCTGCTTCACCCTCCAGACTTCACCTTCTCCTTCTCCTTCTTCTGCTTCTTCTGCTACGCCCTCCAGACTTCACCTTCTCCTTCTCCTTCTTCTGCTTCTTCTGCTTCACCCTCCAGACTTCACCTTCTCCTTCTCCTTCTTCTGCTTCTACTGCTACGCCCTCCAGACTTCACCTTCTCCTTCTCCTTCTTCTGCTTCTTCTGCTGCGCCCTCCAGACTTCACCTTCTCCTTCTCCTTCTTCTGCTTCTTCTGCTTCACCCTCCTGACTTCTCCATCTCCTTCTCCTTCTTCTACTTCTTCTGCTTCACCCCCCTGACTTCGCCTTCTCCTTCTCCTTCTTCTGCTTCTTCTGATTCACCCTCCTAACTTCACCTTCTCCTTCTCCTTCTTCTGCTTCTTCTGATTCACCCTCCTGACTTCAACTTCTCCTTCTCCTTCTTCTGATTCTTCGGATTCACCCTCCAGACTTCACCTTCTCCTTCTCCTTCTTCTGCTTCTTCTGATTCACCCTCCTGACTTCACCTTCTCCTTCTCCTTCTTCTACTTCTTCTGATTCACCCTCCTGACTTCACCTTCTCCTTCTTCTTATTCTGCTTCTTCTGATTCACCTTCCAGACTTCACCTTCTCCTTCTCCTTCTTATGCGTCTTCTGATTCACCCTCCAGACTTCACCTTCTCCTTCTCCTTCTTCTGCTTCTTCTGATTCACCCTCCAGACTTCACCTTCTCCTTCTCCTTCTTCTACTTCTTCTGAGTCACCCTCCAGACTTCACCTTCTCCTTCTCCTTCTTCTGATTCTTCTGATTCACCCTCCAGACTTCACCTTCTCCCTCTCCTTCTTCTGCTTCTTTTGATTCACCCTCCAGACTTCACCTTCTCCTTCTCCTTCTTCTGCTTCTTTTGATTCACCCCCCAGACTTCACCTTCTCCTTCTCCTTCTTCTGCTTCTTCTGCTTCACCCTCCAGACTTCACCTTCTCCTTCTCTTTCTTCTGCTTCTTCTGATTCACCCTCCAACTTCACCTTCTCTTTCTCCTTCTTCTGCTTCTTCTGCTTCACCCTCCAGACTTCACCTTCTCCTTCTCCTTCTTCTGCTTCTTCTGCTACGCCCTCCAGACTTCACCTTCTCCTTCTCCTTCTTCTGCTTCTTCTGCTTCACCCCCCAGACTTCACCTTCTCCTTCTCCTTCTTCTGCTTCTTCTGCTTCACCCTCCTGACTTCACCTTCACCTTCTCCTTCTTCTACTTCTTCTGATTCACCCTCCAGACTTCACCTTCTCCTTCTCCTTCTTCGGCTTCTTCTGCTTCACCCTCCAGACTTCACCTTCTCCTTCTCCTTCTTCTGCTTCTTCTGCTGCGCCCTCCAGACTTCACCTTCTCCTTCTCCTTGTTCTGCTTCTTCTGCTTCACCCTCCTGACTTCACCTTCTCCTTCTCCTTCTTCTACTTCTTCTGCTTCACCCCCCTGACTTCACCTTCTCCTTCTCCTTCTTCTGCTTCTTCTGATTCACCCTCCTAACTTCACCTTGTCCTTCTCCTTCTTCTGCTTCTTCTGATTCACCCTCCTGACTTCACCTTCTCCTTCTCCTTCTTCTACTTCTTCTGATTCACCCTCCTGACCTCAACTTCTCCTTCTCCTTCTTCTACTTCTTCTGATTCACCCTCCAGACTTCACCTTCTTCTTCTCCTTCTTCTACTTCTTCTGATTCACCCTCCAGACTTCACCTTCTCCTTCTCCTTCTTCAACTTCTTCTGATTCACCCTCCAGACTTCACCTTCTCCTTCTTCTGATTCTTCTGATTCACCCTCCAGACTTCACCTTATCCTTCTCCTTCTTCTGCTTCTTCTGATTCACCCTCCAGACTTCACCTTCTCCTTCTCTTTCTTCTGCTTCTTCTGATTCACCCTCCTGACTTCACCTTCTCCGTCTCCTTCTTCTACTTCTTCTAATTCACCCTCCTGACTTCACCTTCTCCTTCTCCTTCTTCTACTTCTTCTGCTTCACCCTCCAGACATCACCTTCTCCTTCTCCTTCTTTTACTTCTTCTGATTCACGCTCCAGACTTCACCTTCTCCTTCTCCTTCTTCTGCTTCTTCTGATTCACCCTCCAGACTTCACCTTCTCCTTCTCCTTATTCTGCTTCTTCTGATTCACCCTCCAGACTTCACCCTCTCCTTCTCCTTCTTCTGCTTCTTCTGATTCACCCTCCAGACTTCACCTTCTCCTTCTCCTTCTTCTACTTCTTCTGAGTCACCCTCCAGACTTCACCTTCTCCTTCTCCTTCTTCTACTTCTTCTGATTCACCCTCCAGACTTCACCTTCTACTTCTCCTTCTTCTACTTCTTCTGATTCACCCTCCAGACTTCACCTTCTGCTTCTCCTTCTTCTGCTTCTTCTGCTTCACCCTCCAGACTTCACCTTCTCCTTCTCCTTCTTCTGCTTCTTCTGCTACGCCCTCCAGACTTCACCTTCTCCTTCTCCTTCTTCTGATTCACCCTCCAGACTTGACCTTCTCCTTCTCCTTCTTCTGCTTCTTCTGATTCACCCTCCAGACTTCACCTTCTCCTTCTCCTTCTTCTGCTTCTTCTGATTCACCCTCCAGACTTCACCTTCTCCTTCTCCTTCTTCTACTTCTTCTGATTCACCCTCCAGACTTCACATTCTCCTTCTCGTTCTTCTACTTCTTCTGCTTCTCCCTCCAGACTTCACCTTCTCCTTCTCCTTCTTCTGCTTCTTCTGATTCACCCTGCAGACTTCTCCTTCTCCTTCTCCTTCTTCTACTTCTTCTGATTCACCCTTCAGACTTCACCTTCTCCTTCTCCTTCTTCTACTTCTTCTGATTCTCCCTCCAGACTTCACCTTCTCCTTCTCCTTCTTCTGCTTCTTCTGATTCACCCTCCAGACTTCACCTTCTCCTTCTTCTTATTCTGCTTCTTCTGATTCACCCTCCAGACTTCACCTTCTCCTTCTCCTTCTTCTGCTTCTTCTGATTCACCCTCCAGAGTTCACCTTCTCCTTCTCCTTCTTCTGCTTCTTCTGATTCACCCTCCAGACTTCACCTTCTCCTTCTCCTTCTTCTGCTTCTTCTGATTCACCCTCCAGACTTCACCTTCTCTTTCTCCTTCTTCTACTTCTTCTGATTCACCCTCCAGACTTCACCTTCTCCTTCTCCTTCTTCTACTTCTTCTGATTCACCCTCCAGACTTCACATTCTCCTTCTCGTTCTTCTACTTCTTCTGCTTCTCCCTCCAGACTTCACCTTCTCCTTCTCCTTCTTCTGCTTCTTCTGATTCATCCTCCAGACTTCTCCTTCTCCTTCTCCTGCTTCTACTTCTTCTGATTCACCCTCCAGACTTCACCTTCTCCTTCTCCTTCTTCTACTTCTTCTGATTCTCCCTCCAGACTTCACCTTCTCCTTCTCCTTCTTCTACTTCTTCTGATTCACCCTCCTGACTTCACCTTCTCCTTCTCCTTCTTCTGCTTCTTCTGCTTCACCCTCCAGACTTCACCTTCTCCTTCTCCTTCTTCTGCTTCTTCTGCTTCACCCTCCAGACTTCACCTTCTCCTTCTCCTTCTTCTGCTTCTTCTGCTTCACCCTCCTGACTTCACCTTCTCTTTCTCCTTCTTCTACTTCTTCTGATTCACCCTCCAGACTTCACCTTCTCCTTCTCCTTCTTCTGCTTCTTCTGCTTCACCCTCCAGACTTCACCTTCTCCTTCTCCTTCTTCTGCTTCTTCTGCTACGCCCTCCAGACTTCACCTTCTCCTTCTCCTTTTCTGCTTCTTCTGCTTCACCCTCCTGACTTCACCTTCTCCTTCTCCTTCTTCTACTTCTTCTGATTCACCCTCCAGACTTCACCTTCTCCTTCTCCTTCTTCTGCTTCTTCTGCTTCACCCTCCAGACTTCACCTTCTCCTTCTCCTTCTTCTGCTTCTTCTGCTGCGCACTCCAGACTTCACCTTCTCCTTCTCCTTCTTCTGCTTCTCCTGCTTCACCGTCCTGACTTCACCTTCTCCTTCTCCTTCTTCTACTTCTTCTGCTTCACCCCCCTGACTTCACCTTCTCCTTCTCCTTCTTCTGCTTCTTCTGATTCACCTTCCTAACTTCACCTTCTCCTTCTCCTTCTTCTGCTTCTTCTGATTCACCCTCCTGACTTCACCTTCTCCTTCTCCTTCTCCTGAATCTTCTGATTCACCCTCCAGACTTCACCTTCTCCTTCTCCTTCTTCTACTTCTTCTGATTCACCCTCCAGACTTCACCTTCTCCTTCTCCTTCTTCTGCTTCTTCTGATTCACCCTCCAGACTTCACCTTCTCCTTCTTCTTATTCTGCTTCTTCTGATTCACACTCCAGACTTCACCTTCTCCTTCTCCTTCTTCTGCTTCTTCTGATTCACCCTCCAGACTTCACCTTCTCCTTCTACTTCTTCTGCTTCTTCTGATTCACCCTCCAGACTTCACCTTCTCCTTCTCCTTCTTCTGCTTCTTCTGATTCACCCTCCAGACTTCACCTTCTCCTTCTCCTTCTTCTACTTCTTCTGATTCCCCCTCCAGACTTCACCTTCTCCTTCTCCTTCTTCTACTTCTTCTGATTCACCCTCCAGACTTCACATTCTCCTTCTCGTTCTTCTACTTCTTCTGCTTCTCCCTCCAGACTTCACCTTCTCCTTCTCCTTGTTCTGCTTCTTCTGATTCACCCTCCAGACTTCTCCTTCTCCTTCTCCTTCTTCTACTTCTTCTGATTCATTCTCCAGACTTCACCTTCTCCTTCTCCTTCTTCTACTTCTTATGATTTTCCCTCCAGACTTCACCTTCTCCTTCTCCTTCTTCAACTTCTTCTGATTCACCCTCCTGACTTCACCTTCTCCTTCTCCTTCTTCTGCTTCTTCTGCTTCACCCTCCAGACTTCACCTTCCCCTTCTCCTTCTTCTGCTTCTTCTGCTTCACCCTCCAGACTTCACCTTCTCCTTCTCCTTCTTCTGCTTCTTCTGCTTCACCCTCCTGACTTCACCTTCTCCTTCTCCTTCTTCTACTTCTTCTGATTCACCCTCCAGACTTCACCTTCTCCTTCTCCTTCTTCTGCTTCTTCTGCTTCACCCTCCAGACTTCACCTTCTCCTTCTCCTTCTTCTGCTTCTTCTGCTACGCCCTCCAGACTTCACCTTCTCCTTCTCCTTCTTCTGCTTCTTCTGCTTCACCCTCCTGACTTCACCTTCTCCTTCTCCTTCTTCTACTTCTTCTGATTCACCCTCCAGACTTCACCTTCTCCTTCTCCTTCTTCTGCTTCTTCTGCTTCACCCTCCAGACTTCACCTTCTCCTTCTCCTTCTTCTGCTTCTTCTGCTGCGCCCTCCAGACTTCACCTTCTCCTTCTCCTTCTTCTGCTTCTTCTGCTTCACCCTCCTGACTTCACCTTCTCCTTCTCCTTCTTCTACTTCTTCTGCTTCACCCCCCTGACTTCGCCTTCTCCTTCTCCTTCTTCTGCTTCTTCTGATTCACCCTCCTAACTTCACCTTCTCCTTCTCCTTCTTCTGCTTCTTCTGATTCACCCTCCTGACTTCAACTTCTCCTTCTCCTTCTTCTGATTCTTCGGATTCACCCTCCAGACTTCACCTTCTCCTTCTCCTTCTTCTGCTTCTTCTGATTCACCCTCCTGACTTCACCTTCTCCTTCTCCTTCTTCTACTTCTTCTGATTCACCCTCCTGACTTCACCTTCTCCTTCTCCTTCTTCTACTTCTTCTGCTTCACCCTCCAGACTTCACCTTCTCCTTCTCCTTCTTCTACTTCTTCTGATTCACCCTCCAGACTTCACCTTCTCCTTCTCCTTCTTCTGCTTCTTCTGATTCACCCTCCAGACTTCACCTTCTCCTTCTTCTTATTCTGCTTCTTCTGATTCACCCTCCAGACTTCACCTTCTCCTTCTCCTTCTTATGCTTCTTCTGATTCACCCTCCAGACTTCACCTTCTACTTCTCCTTCTTCTGCTTCTTCTGATTCACCCTCCAGACTTCACCTTCTCCTTCTCCTTCTTCTACTTCTTCTGAGTCACCCTCCAGACTTCACCTTCTCCTTCTCCTTCTTCTGATTCTTCTGATTCACCCTCCAGACTTCACCTTCTCCTTCTCCTTCTTCTGCTTCTTTTGATTCACCCTCCAGACTTCACCTTCTCCTTCTCATTCTTCTGCTTCTTTTGATTCACCCCCCAGACTTCACCATCTCCTTCTCCTTCTTCTACTTCTTCTGATTCACCCTCCAGTCTTCACCTTCTCCTTCTCCTTCTTCTGCTTCTTCTGCTTCACCCTCCAGACTTCACCTTCTCCTTCTCTTTCTTCTGCTTCTTCTGATTCACCCTCCAGACTTCACCTTCTCTTTCTCCTTCTTCTGCTTCTTCTGCTTCACCCTCCAGACTTCACCTTCTCCTTCTCCTTCTTCTGCTTCTTCTGCTACGCCCTCCAGACTTCACCTTCTCCTTCTCCTTCTTCTGCTTCTTCTGCTTCACCCCCCACACTTCACCTTCTCCTTCTCCTTCTTCTGCTTCTTCTGCTTCACCCTCCTGACTTCACCTTCTCCTTCTCCTTCTTCTACTTCTTCTGATTCACCCTCCAGACTTCACCTTCTCCTTCTCCTTCTTCGGCTTCTTCTGCTTCACCCTCCAGACTTCACCTTCTCCTTCTCCTTCTTCTGCTTCTTCTGCTGCGCCCTCCAGACTTCACCTTCTCCTTCTCCTTCTTCTGCTTCTTCTGCTTCACCCTCCTGACTTCACCTTCTTCTTCTCCTTCTTCTACTTCTGCTTCACCCCCCTGACTTCACCTTCTCCTTCTCCTTCTTCTGATTCTTCTGATTCACCCTCCAGACTTCACCTTCTCCTTCTCCTTCTTCTGCTTCTTCTGATTCACCCTCCTGACTTCACCTTCTCCTTCTCCTTCTTCTACTTCTTCTGATTCACCCTCCTGACCTCACCTTCTCCTTCTCCTTCTTCTACTTCTTCTGCTTCACTCTCCAGACTTCACCTTCTCCTTCTCCTTCTTCTACTTCTTCTGATTCACCCTCCAGACTTCACCTTCTCCTTCTCCTTCTTCTGTTTCTTCTGATTCACCCTCCAGACTTCACCTTCTCCTTCTCCTTATTCTGCTTCTTCTGATTCACCCTCCAGACTTCACCTTCTCCTTCTCCTTCTTCTGCTTCTTCTGATTCACCCACCAGACTTCACCTTCTCCTTCTTCTGCTTCTTCTGATTCACCCTCCAGACTTCACCTTCTCCTTCTCCTTCTTCTGATTCTTCTGATTCACCCTCCAGACTTCACCTTCTCCTTCTCCTTCTTCTGATTCTTCTGATTCACCCTCCAGACTTCACCTTCTCCTTCTCCTTCTTCTGCTTCTTCTGATTCACCATCCAGACTTCACCTTCTCCTTCTCCTTCTTCTACTTCTTCTGATTCACCCACCAGACTTCACCTTCTCCTTCTTCTGCTTCTTCTGATTCACCCTCCTGACTTCACCTTCTCCTTCACCTTCTTCTGATTCTTCTGATTCACCCTCCAGACTTCACCTTCTCCTTCTCCTTCTTCTGCTTCTTCTGATTCACCATCCAGACTTCACCTTCTCCTTCTCCTTCTTCTGCTTCTTCTGCTTCACCCTCCAGACTTCACCTTCTCCTTCTCTTTCTTCTGCTTCTTCTGATTCACCCTCCTGACTTCACCTCCTTCTCCTTCTTCTACTTCTTCTAATTCACCCTCCTGACTTCACCTTCTCCTTCTCCTTCTTCTACTTCTTCTGCTTCACCCTCCAGACATCACCTTCTCCTTCTCCTTCTTTTACCTCTTCTGATTCACGCTCCAGACTTCACCTTCTCCTTCTCCTTCTTCTGCTTCTTCTGATTCACCCTCCAGACTTCTCCTTCTCCTTCTACTTCTTCTACTTCTTCTGATTCATCCTCCAGACTTCACCTTCTCCTTCTCCTTCTTCTACTTCTTCTGATTTTCCCTCCAGACTTCACCTTCTCCTTCTCCTTCTTCTACTTCTTCTGATTCACCCTCCTGACTTCACCTTCTCCTTCTCCTTCTTCTGCTTCTTCTGCTTCACCCTCCAGACTTCACCTTCCCCTTCTCCTTCTTCTGCTTCTTCTGCTTCACCCTCCAGACTTCACCTTCTCCTTCTCCTTCTTCTGCTTCTTCTGCTTCACCCTCCTGACTTCACCTTCTCCTTCTCCTTCTTCTACTTCTTCTGATTCACCCTCCAGACTTCACCATCTCCTTCTCCTTCTTCCGCTTCTTCTGCTTCACCCTCCAGACTTCACCTTCTCCTTCTCCTTCTTCTGCTTCTTCTGCTACGCCCTCCAGACTTCACCTTCTCCTTCTCCTTCTTCTGCTTCTTCTGCTTCACCCTCCAGACTTCACCTTCTCCTTCTCCTTCTTCTGCTTCTTCTGCTTCACCCTCCTGACTTCATCTTCTCCTTCTCCTTCTTCTACTTCTTCTGATTCACCCTCCAGACTTCACCTTCTCCTTCTCCTTCTTCTGCTTCTTCTGCTTCACCCTCCAGACTTCACCTTCTCCTTCTCCTTCTTCTGCTTCTTCTGCTGCGCCCTCCAGACTTCACCTTCTCCTTCTCCTCCTTCTGCTTCTTCTGCTTCACCCTCCTGACTTCACCTTCTCCTTCTCCTTCTTCTACTTCTTCTGCTTCACCCCCCTGACTTCGCCTTCTCCTTCTCCTTCTTCTGCTTCTTCTGATTCACCCTCCTAACTTCACCTTCTCCTTCTCCTTCTTCTGCTTCTTCTGATTCACCCTCCTGACTTCAACTTCTCCTTCTCCTTCTTCTGATTCTTCGGATTCACCCTCCAGACTTCACCTTCTCCTTCTCCTTCTTCTGCTTCTTCTGATTCACCCTCCAGACTTCACCTTCTCCTTCTTCTTATTCTGCTTCTTCTGATTCACCCTCCAGACTTCACCTTCTCCTTCTCCTTCTTAAGCTTCTTCTGATTCACCCTCCAGACTTCACCTTCTCCTTCTCCTTCTTCTACTTCTTCTGCTTCACCCTCCAGACTTCACCTTCTCCTTCTCCTTCTTCTACTTCTTCTGATTCACCCTCCAGACTTCACCTTCTCCTTCTCCTTCTTCTGCTTCTTCTGATTCACCCTCCAGACTTCACCTTCTCCTTCTTCTTATTCTGCTTCTTCTGATTCACCCTCCAGACTTCACCTTCTCCTTCTCCTTCTTATGCTTCTTCTGATTCACCCTCCAGACTTCACCTTCTCCTTCTCCTTCTTCTGCTTCTTCTGATTCACCCTCCAGACTTCACCTTCTCCTTCTCCTTCTTCTACTTCTTCTGAGTCACCCTCCAGACTTCACCTTCTCCTTCTCCTTCTTCTGATTCTTCTGATTCACCCTCCAGACTTCACCTTCTCCTTCTCCTTCTTCTGCTTCTTTTGATTCACCCTCCAGACTTCACCTTCTCCTTCTCCTTCTTCTGCTTCTTTTGATTCACCCCCCAGACTTCACCATCTCCTTCTCCTTCTTCTACTTCTTCTGATTCACCCTCCAGTCTTCACCTTCTCCTTCTCCTTCTTCTGCTCCTTCTGCTTCACCCTCCAGACTTCACCTTCTCCTTCTCTTTCTTCTGCTTCTTCTGATTCACCCTCCAGACTTCACCTTCTCTTTCTCCTTCTTCTGCTTCTTCTGCTACGCCCTCCAGACTTCACCTTCTCCTTCTCCTTCTTCTGCTTCTTCTGCTTCACCCCCCAGACTTCACCTTCTCCTTCTCCTTCTTCTGCTTCTTCTGCTTCACCCTCCTGACTTCACCTTCTCCTTCTCCTTCTTCTACTTCTTCTGATTCACCCTCCAGACTTCACCTTCTCCTTCTCCTTCTTCGGCTTCTCCTGCTTCACCCTCCAGACTTCACCTTCTCCTTCTCCTTCTTCTGCTTCTTCTGCTGCGCCCTCCAGACTTCACCTTCTCCTTCTCCTTCTTCTGCTTCTTCTGCTTCACCCTCCTGACTTCACCTTCTTCTTCTCCTTCTTCTACTTCTTCTGCTTCACCCCCCTGACTTCACCTTCTCCTTCTCCTTCTTCTGCTTCTTCTGATTCACCCTCCTAACTTCACCTTCTCCTTCTCCTTCTTCTGCTTCTTCTGATTCACCCTCCTGACTTCACCTTCTCCTTCTCCTTCTTCTGATTCTTCTGATTCACCCTCCAGACTTCACCTTCTCCTTCTCCTTCTTCTGCTTCTTCTGATTCACCCTCCTGACTTCACCTTCTCCTTCTCCTTCTTCTACTTCTTCTGATTCACCCTCCTGACCTCACCTTCTCCTTCTCCTTCTTCTACTTCTTCTGCTTCACTCTCCAGACTTCACCTTCTCCTTCTCCTTCTTCTACTTCTTCTGATTCACCCTCCAGACTTCACCTTCTCCTTCTCCTTCTTCTGCTTCTTCTGATTCACCCTCCAGACTTCACCTTCTCCTTCTCCTTATTCTGCTTCTTCTGATTCACCCTCCAGACTTCACCTTCTCCTTCTCCTTCTTCTGCTTCTTCTGATTCACCCACCAGACTTCACCTTCTCCTTCTTCTGCTTCTTCTGATTCACCCTCCAGACTTCACCTTCTCCTTCTCCTTCTTCTGATTCTTCTGATTCACCCTCCAGACTTCACCTTCTCCTTCTCCTTCTTCTGATTCTTCTGATTCACCCTCCAGACTTCACCTTCTCCTTCTCCTTCTTCTGCTTCTTCTGATTCACCATCCAGACTTCACCTTCTCCTTCTCCTTCTTCTACTTCTTCTGATTCACCCACCAGACTTCACCTTCTCCTTCTTCTGCTTCTTCTGATTCACCCTCCTGACTTCACCTTCTCCTTCTCCTTCTTCTGATTCTTCTGATTCACCCTCCAGACTTCACCTTCTCCTTCTCCTTCTTCTGCTTCTTCTGATTCACCATCCAGACTTCACCTTCTCCTTCTCCTTCTTCTGCTTCTTCTGCTTCACCCTCCAGACTTCACCTTCTCCTTCTCTTTCTTCTGCTTCTTCTGATTCACCCTCCTGACTTCACCTCCTTCTCCTTCTTCTACTTCTTCTAATTCACCCTCCTGACTTCACCTTCTCCTTCTCCTTCTTCTACTTCTTCTGCTTCACCCTCCAGACATCACCTTCTCCTTCTCCTTCTTCTACCTCTTCTGATTCACGCTCCAGACTTCACCTTCTCCTTCTCCTTCTTCTGCTTCTTCTGATTCACCCTCCAGACTTCTCCTTCTCCTTCTCCTTCTTCTACTTCTTCTGATTCATCATCCAGACTTCACCTTCTCCTTCTCCTTCTTCTACTTCTTCTGATTTTCCCTCCAGACTTCACCTTCTCCTTCTCCTTCTTCTACTTCTTCTGATTCACCCTCCTGACTTCACCTTCTCCTTCTCCTTCTTCTGCTTCTTCTGCTTCACCCTCCAGACTTCACCTTCCCCTTCTCCTTCTTCTGCTTCTTCTGCTTCACCCTCCAGACTTCACCTTCTCCTTCTCCTTCTTCTGCTTCTTCTGCTTCACCCTCCTGACTTCACCTTCTCCTTCTCCTTCTTCTACTTCTTCTGATTCACCCTCCAGACTTCACCTTCTCCTTCTCCTTCTTCCGCTTCTTCTGCTTCACCCTTCAGACTTCACCTTCTCCTTCTCCTTCTTCTGCTTCTTCTGCTACGCCCTCCAGACTTCACCTTCTCCTTCTCCTTCTTCTGCTTCTTCTGCTTCACCCTCCAGACTTCACCTTCTCCTTCTCCTTCTTCTGCTTCTTCTGCTTCACCCTCCTGACTTCATCTTCTCCTTCTCCTTCTTCTACTTCTTCTGATTCACCCTCCAGACTTCACCTTCTCCTTCTCCTTCTTCTGCTTCTTCTGCTTCACCCTCCAGACTTCACCTTCTCCTTCTCCTTCTTCTGCTTCTTCTGCTGCGCCCTCCAGACTTCACCTTCTCCTTCTCCTTCTTCTGCTTCTTCTGCTTCACCCTCCTGACTTCACCTTCTCCTTCTCCTTCTTCTACTTCTTCTGCTTCACCCCCCTGACTTCGCCTTCTCCTTCTCCTTCTTCTGCTTCTTCTGATTCACCCTCCTAACTTCACCTTCTCCTTCTCCTTCTTCTGCTTCTTCTGATTCACCCTCCTGACTTCAACTTCTCCTTCTCCTTCTTCTGATTCTTCGGATTCACCCTCCAGACTTCACCTTCTCCTTCTCCTTCTTCTGCTTCTTCTGATTCACCCTCCAGACTTCACCTTCTCCTTCTTCTTATTCTGCTTCTTCTGATTCACCCTCCAGACTTCACCTTCTCCTTCTCCTTCTTAAGCTTCTTCTGATTCACCCTCCAGACTTCACCTTCTCCTTCTCCTTCTTCTGCTTCTTCTGATTCACCCTCCAGACTTCACCTTCTCCTTCTCCTTCTTCTACTTCTTCTGAGTCACCCTCCAGACTTCACCTTCTCCTTCTCCTTCTTCTGATTCTTCTGATTTACCCTCCAGACTTCACCTTCTCCTTCTCCTTCTTCTGCTTCTTTTGATTCACCCTCCAGACTTCACCTTCTCCTTCTCCTTCTTCTGCTTCTTTTGATTCACCCCCCAGACTTCACCATCTCCTTCTCCCTCTTCTACTTCTTCTGATTCACCCTCCAGTCTTCACCTTCTCCTTCTCCTTCTTCTGCTTCTTCTGCTTCATCCTCCAGAATTCACCTTCTCCTTCTCTTTCTTCTGCTTCTTCTGATTCTCCCTCCAGACTTCACCTTCTCTTTCTCCTTCTTCTGCTTCTTCTGCTTCACCCTCCAGACTTCACCTTCTCCTTCTCCTTCTTCTGCTTCTTCTGCTACGCCCTCCAGACTTCACCTTCTCCTTCTCCTTCTTCTGCTTCTTCTGCTTCACCCCCCAGACTTCACCTTCTCCTTCTCCTTCTTCTGCTTCTTCTGCTTCACCCTCCTGACTTCACCTTCTCCTTCTCCTTCTTCTACTTCTTCTGATTCACCCTCCAGACTTCACCTTCTCCTTCTCCTTCTTCGGCTTCTTCTGCTTCACCCTCCAGACTTCACCTTCTCCTTCTCCTTCTTCTGCTTCTTCTGCTGCGCCCTCCAGACTTCACCTTCAACTTCTCCTTCTTCTGCTTCTTCTGCTTCACCCTCCTGACTTCACCTTCTCCTTCTCCTTCTTCTACTTCTTCTGCTTCACCCCCCTGACTTCACCTTCTCCTTCTCCTTCTTCTGCTTCTTCTGATTCACCCTCCTAACTTCACCTTCTCCTTCTCCTTCTTATGCTTCTTCTGATTCACCCTCCAGACTTCACCTTCTCCTTCTCCTTCTTCTGATTCTTCTGATTCACCCTCCAGACTTCACCTTCTCCTTCTCCTTCTTCTGCTTCTTCTGATTCACCCTCCTGACTTCACCTTCTCCTTCTCCTTCTTCTACTTCTTCTGATTCACCCTCCTGACCTCACCTTCTCCTTCTCCTTCTTCTACTTCTTCTGCTTCACTCTCCAGACTTCACCTTCTCCTTCTCCTTCTTCTACTTCTTCTGATTCACCCTCCAGACTTCACCTTCTCCTTCTCCTTCTTCTGCTTCTTCTGATTCACCCTCCAGACTTCACCTTCTCCTTCTCCTTATTCTGCTTCTTCTGATTCACCCTCCAGACTTCACCTTCTCCTTCTCCGTCTTCTGCTTCTTCTGATTCACCCACCAGACTTCACCTTCTCCTTCTCCTTCTTCTGCTTCTTCTGATTCACCCTCCAGACTTCACCTTCTCCTTCTCCTTCTTCTACTTCTTCTGAGTCACCCTCCAGACTTCACCTTCTCCTTCTCCTTCTTCTGATTCTTCTGATTCACCCTCCAGACTTCACATTCTCCTTCTCCTTCTTCTGCTTCTTCTGATTTACCCTCCAGACTTCACCTTCTCCTTCTCCTTCTTCTACTTCTTCTGATTCACCCTCCAGACTTCACCATCTCCTTCTCCTTCTTCTACTTCTTCTGATTCACCCTCCAGTCTTCACCTTCTCCTTCTCCTTCTTCTGCTTCTTCTGCTTCACCCTCCAGACTTCACCTTCTCCTTCTCTTTCTTCTGCTTCTTCTGATTCACCCTCCTGACTTCACCTTCTCCTTCTCCTTCTTCTACTTCTTCTGATTCACCCTCCTGACTTCACCTTCTCCTTCTCCTTCTTTTACCTCTTCTGATTCACCCTCCTGACTTCACCTTCTCCTTCTCCTTCTTCTACTTCTTCTGATTCACCCTCCAGACATCACCTTCTCCTTCTCCTTCTTTTACCTCTTCTGATTCACGCTTCAGACTTCACCTTCTCCTTCTCCTTCTTCTGCTTCTTCTGATTCACCCTCCAGACTTCACCTTCTCCTTCTCCTTATGCTGCTTCTTCTGATTCACCCTCCAGACTTCACCCTCTCCTTCTCCTTCTTCTGCTTCTTCTGATTCACCCTCCAGACTTCACCTTCTCCTTCTCCTTCTTCTACTTCTTCTGAGTCACCCTCCAGACTTCACCTTCTCCTTCTCCTTCTTCTACTTCTTCTGATTCACCCTCCAGACTTCACCTTCTCCTTCTCCTTCTTCTACTTCTTCTGATTCACCCTCCAGACTTCACCTTCTCCTTCTCCTTCTTCTGTTTCTTCTGCTTCACCCTCCAGACTTCACCTTCTCCTTCTCCTTCTTCTGCTTCTTCTGCTACGCCCTCCAGACTTCACCTTCTCCTTCTCCTTATTCTGCTTCTTCTGATTCACCCTCCAGACTTGACCTTCTCCTTCTCCTTCTTCTGCTTCTTCTGATTCACCCTCCAGACCTCACCTTCTCCTTCTCCTTCTTCTGCTTCTTCTGATTCACCCTCCAGACTTCACCTTCTCCTTCTCCTTCTTCTACTTCTTCTGATTCACCCTCCAGACTTCACATTCTCCTTCTCGTTCTTCTACTTCTTCTGCTTCTCCCTCCAGACTTCACCTTCTCCTTCTCCTTCTTCTGCTTCTTCTGATTCACCCTCCAGACTTCTCCTTCTCCTTCTCCTTCTTCTACTTCTTCTGATTCACCCTCCAGACTTCACCTTCTCCTTCTCCTTCTTCTACTTCTTCTGATTCTCCCTCCAGACTTCACCTTCTCCTTCTCCTTCTTCTGCTTCTTCTGATTCACCCTCCAGACTTCACCTTCTCCTTCTTCTTATTCTGCCTCTTCTGATTCACCCTCCAGACTTCACCTTCTCCTTCTCCTTCTTCTGCTTCTTCTGATTCACCCTCCAGACTTCACCTTCTCCTTCTCCTTCTTCTGCTTCTTCTGATTCACCCTCCAGACTTCACCTTCTCCTTCTCCTTCTTCTGCTTCTTCTGATTCACCCTCCAGACTTCACCTTCTCTTTCTCCTTCTTCTACTTCTTCTGATTCACCCTCCAGACTTCACCTTCTCCTTCTCCTTCTTCTACTTCTTCTGATTCACCCTCCAGACTTCACATTCTCCTTCTCGTTCTTCTACTTCTTCTGCTTCTCCCTCCAGACTTCACCTTCTCCTTCTCCTTCTTCTGCTTCTTCTGATTCACCCTCCAGACTTCTCCTTCTCCTTCTCCTTCTTCTACTTCTTCTGATTCACCCTCCAGACTTCACCTTCTCCTTCTCCTTTTCTACTTCTTCTGATTCTCCCTCCAGACTTCACCTTCTCCTTCTCCTTCTTCTACTTCTTCTGATTCACCCTCCTGACTTCACCTTCTCCTTCTCCTTCTTCTGCTTCTTCTGCTTCACCCTCCAAACTTCACCTTCTCCTTCTCCTTCTTCTGCTTCTTCTGCTTCACCCTCCAGACTTCACCTTCTCCTTCTCCTTCTTCTGCATCACCCTCCTGACTTCACCTTCTCCTTCTTCTACTTCTTCTGCTTCACCCTCCAGACTTCACCTTCTCCTTCTCCTTCTTCTGCTTCTTCTGCTTCACCCTCCAGACTTCACCTTCTCCTTCTCCTTCTTCTGCTTCTTCTGCTACGCCCTCCAGACTTCACCTTCTCCTTCTCCTTCTTCTGCTTCTTCTGCTTCACCCTCCAGACTTCACCTTCTCCTTCTCCTTCTTCTGCTTCTTCTGCTTCACCCTCCTGACTTCATCTTCTCCTTCTCCTTCTTCTACTTCTTCTGATTCACCCTCCAGACTTCACCTTCTCCTTCTCCTTCTTCTGCTTCTTCTGCTTCACCCTCCAGACTTCACCTTCTCCTTCTCCTTCTTCTGCTTCTTCTGCTGCGCCCTCCAGACTTCACCTTCTCCTTATCCTTCTTCTGCTTCTTCTGCTTCACCCTCCTGACTTCACCTTCTCCTTCTCCTTCTTCTACTTCTTCTGCTTCACCCCCCTGACTTCGCCTTCTCCTTCTCCTTCTTCTGCTTCTTCTGATTCACCCTCCTAACTTCACCTTCTCCTTCTCCTTCTTCTGCTTCTTCTGATTCACCCTCCTGACTTCAACTTCTCCTTCTCCTTCTTCTGATTCTTCGGATTCACCCTCCAGACTTCACCTTCTCCTTCTCCTTCTTCTGCTTCTTCTGATTCACCCTCCAGACTTCACCTTCTCCTTCTTCTTATTCTGCTTCTTCTGATTCACCCTCCAGACTTCACCTTCTCCTTCTCCTTCTTAAGCTTCTTCTGATTCACCCTCCAGACTTCACCTTCTCCTTCTCCTTCTTCTGCTTCTTCTGATTCACCCTCCAGACTTCACCTTCTCCTTCTCCTTCTTCTACTTCTTCTGAGTCACCCTCCAGACTTCACCTTCTCCTTCTCCTTCTTCTGATTCTTCTGATTCACCCTCCAGACTTCACCTTCTCCTTCTCCTTCTTCTGCTTCTTTTGATTCACCCTCCAGACTTCACCTTCTCCTTCTCCTTCTTCTGCTTCTTTTGATTCACCCCCCAGACTTCACCATCTCCTTCTCCCTCTTCTACTTCTTCTGATTCACCCTCCAGTCTTCACCTTCTCCTTCTCCTTCTTCTGCTTCTTCTGCTTCATCCTCCAGAATTCACCTTCTCCTTCTCTTTCTTCTGCTTCTTCTGATTCTCCCTCCAGACTTAACCTTCTCTTTCTCCTTCTTCTGCTTCTTCTGCTTCACCCTCCAGACTTCACCTTCTCCTTCTCCTTCTTCTGCTTCTTCTGCTACGCCCTCCAGACTTCACCTTCTCCTTCTCCTTCTTCTGCTTCTTCTGCTTCACCCCCCAGACTTCACCTTCTCCTTCTCCTTCTTCTGCTTCTTCTGCTTCACCCTCCTGACTTCACCTTCTCCTTCTCCTTCTTCTACTTCTTCTGATTCACCCTCCAGACTTCACCTTCTCCTTCTCCTTCTTCGGCTTCTTCTGCTTCACCCTCCAGACTTCACCTTCTCCTTCTCCTTCTTCTGCTTCTTCTGCTGCGCCCTCCAGACTTCTCCTTCAACTTCTCCTTCTTCTGCTTCTTCTGCTTCACCCTCCTGACTTCACCTTCTCCTTCTCCTTCTTCTACTTCTTCTGCTTCACCCCCCTGACTTCACCTTCTCCTTCTCCTTCTTCTGCTTCTTCTGATTCACCCTCCTAACTTCACCTTCTCCTTCTCCTTCTTCTGCTTCTTCTGATTCACCCTCCTGACTTCACCTTCTCCTTCTCCTTCTTCTGATTCTTCTGATTCACCCTCCAGACTTCACCTTCTCCTTCTCCTTCTTCTGCTTCTTCTGATTCACCCTCCTGACTTCACCTTCTCCTTCTCCTTCTTCTACTTCTTCTGATTCACCCTCCTGACCTCACCTTCTCCTTCTCCTTCTTCTACTTCTTCTGCTTCACTCTCCAGACTTCACCTTCTCCTTCTCCTTCTTCTACTTCTTCTGATTCACCCTCCAGACTTCACCTTCTCCTTCTCCTTCTTCTGCTTCTTCTGATTCACCCTCCAGACTTCACCTTCTCCTTCTCCTTATTCTGCTTCTTCTGATTCACCCTCCAGACTTCACCTTCTCCTTCTCCGTCTTCTGCTTCTTCTGATTCACCCACCAGACTTCACCTTCTCCTTCTCCTTCTTCTGCTTCTTCTGATTCACCCTCCAGACTTCACCTTCTCCTTCTCCTTCTTCTACTTCTTCTGAGTCACCCTCCAGACTTCACCTTCTCCTTCTCCTTCTTCTGATTCTTCTGATTCACCCTCCAGACTTCACATTCGCCTTCTCCTTCTTCTGCTTCTTCTGATTTACCCTCCAGACTTCACCTTCTCCTTCTCCTTCTTCTACTTCTTCTGATTCACCCTCCAGACTTCACCTTCTCCTTCTCCTTCTTCTACTTCTTCTGATTCACCCTCCAGTCTTCACCTTCTCCTTCTCCTTCTTCTGCTTCTTCTGCTTCACCCTCCAGACTTCACCTTCTCCTTCTCTTTCTTCTGCTTCTTCTGATTCACCCTCCTGACTTCACCTTCTCCTTCTCCTTCTTCTACTTCTTCTGATTCACCCTCCTGACTTCACCTTCTCCTTCTCCTTCTTTTACCTCTTCTGATTCACCCTCCTGACTTCACCTTCTCCTTCTCCTTCTTCTACTTCTTCTGATTCACCCTCCAGACATCACCTTCTCCTTCTCCTTCTTTTACCTCTTCTGATTCACGCTTCAGACTTCACCTTCTCCTTCTCCTTCTTCTGCTTCTTCTGATTCACCCTCCAGACTTCATCTTCTCCTTCTCCTTATTCTGCTTCTTCTGATTCACCCTCCAGACTTCACCCTCTCCTTCTCCTTCTTCTGCTTCTTCTGATTCACCCTCCAGACTTCACCTTCTCCTTCTCCTTCTTCTACTTCTTCTGAGTCACCCTCCAGACTTCACCTTCTCCTTCTCCTTCTTCTACTTCTTCTGATTCACCCTCCAGACTTCACCTTCTCCTTCTCCTTCTTCTACTTCTTCTGATTCACCCTCCAGACTTCACCTTCTCCTTCTCCTTCTTCTGCTTCTTCTGCTTCACCCTCCAGACTTCACCTTCTCCTTCTCCTTCTTCTGCTTCTTCTGCTACGCCCTCCAGACTTCACCTTCTCCTTCTCCTTATTCTGCTTCTTCTGATTCACCCTCCAGACTTGACCTTCTCCTTCTCCTTCTTCTGCTTCTTCTGATTCACCCTCCAGACTTCACCTTCTCCTTCTCCTTCTTCTGCTTCTTCTGATTCACCCTCCAGACTTCACCTTCTCCTTCTCCTTCTTCTACTTCTTCTGATTCACCCTCCAGACTTCACATTCTCCTTCTCGTTCTTCTACTTCTTCTGCTTCTCCCTCCAGACTTCACCTTCTCCTTCTCCTTCTTCTGCTTCTTCTGATTCACCCTCCAGACTTCTCCTTCTCCTTCTCCTTCTTCTACTTCTTCTGATTCACCCTCCAGACTTCACCTTCTCCTTCTCCTTCTTCTACTTCTTCTGATTCTCCCTCCAGACTTCACCTTCTCCTTCTCCTTCTTCTGCTTCTTCTGATTCACCCTCCAGACTTCACCTTCTCCTTCTTCTTATTCTGCTTCTTCTGATTCACCCTCCAGACTTCACCTTCTCCTTCTCCTTCTTCTGCTTCTTCTGATTCACCCTCCAGACTTCACCTTCTCCTTCTCCTTCTTCTGCTTCTTCTGATTCACCCTCCAGACTTCACCTTCTCCTTCTCCTTCTTCTGCTTCTTCTGATTCACCCTCCAGACTTCACCTTCTCTTTCTCCTTCTTCTACTTCTTCTGATTCACCCTCCAGACTTCACCTTCTCCTTCTCCTTCTTCTACTTCTTCTGATTCACCCTCCAGACTTCACATTCTCCTTCTCGTTCTTCTACTTCTTCTGCTTCTCCCTCCAGACTTCACCTTCTCCTTCTCCTTCTTCTGCTTCTTCTGATTCACACTCCAGACTTCTCCTTCTCCTTCTCCTTCTTCTACTTCTTCTGATTCACCCTCCAGACTTCACCTTCTCCTTTTCCTTTTCTACTTCTTCTGATTCTCCCTCCAGACTTCACCTTCTCCTTCTCCTTCTTCTACTTCTTCTGATTCACCCTCCTGACTTCACCTTCTCCTTCTCCTTCTTCTGCTTCTTCTGCTTCACCCTCCAAACTTCACCTTCTCCTTCTCCTTCTTCTGCTTCTTCTGCTTCACCCTCCAGACTTCACCTTCTCCTTCTCCTTCTTCTGCTTCTTCTGCTTCACCCTCCTGACTTCACCTTCTCCTTCTCCTTCTTCTACTTCTTCTGCTTCACCCTCCAGACTTCACCTTCTCCTTCTCCTTCTTCTGCTTCTTCTGCTTCACCCTCCAGACTTCACCTTCTCCTTCTCCTTCTTCTGCTTCTTCTGCTACGCCCTCCAGACTTTACCTTCTCCTTCTTCTTCTTCTGCTTCTTCTGCTTCACCCTCCAGACTTCACCTTCTCCTTCTCCTTCTTCTGCTTCTTCTGCTTCTCCCTCCAGACCTCACCTTCTCCTTCTCCTTCTTCTACTTCTTCTAATTCACCCTCCAGACCTCACCTTCTCCTTCTCCTTCTTCTACTTCTTCTGATTCACCCTCCAGACTTCACCTTCTCCTTCTCCTTCTTCTACTTCTTCTGATTCACCCTCCAGACTTCACATTCTCCTTCTCGTTCTTCTACTTCTTCTGCTTCTCCCTCCAGACTTCACCTTCTCCTTCTCCTTCTTCTGCTTCTTCTGATTCACCCTCCAGACTTCTCCTTCTCCTTCTCCTTCTCCTTCTTCTACTTCTTCTGATTCACCCTCCAGACTTCACCTTCTCCTTCTCCTTTTCTACTTCTTCTGATTCTCCCTCCAGACTTCACCTTCTCCTTCTCCTTCTTCTACTTCTTCTGATTCACCCTCCTGACTTCACCTTCTCCTTCTCCTTCTTCTGCTTCTTCTGCTTCACCCTCCAAACTTCACCTTCTCCTTCTCCTTCTTCTGCTTCTTCTGCTTCACCCTCCAGACTTCACCTTCTCCTTCTCCTTCTTCTGCTTCTTCTGCTTCACCCTCCTGACTTCACCTTCTCCTTCTCCTTCTTCTACTTCTTCTGATTCACCCTTCAGACTTCACCTTCTCCTTCTCCTTCTTCTGCTTCTTCTGCTTCACCCTCCAGACTTCACCTTCTCCTTCTCCTTCTTCTGCTTCTTCTGCTACGCCCTCCAGACTTCACCTTCTCCTTCTCCTTCTTCTGCTTCTTCTGCTTCACCCTCCAGACTTCACCTTCTCCTTCTCCTTCTTCTGCTTCTTCTGCTTCACCCTCCAGACCTCACCTTCTCCTTCTCCTTCTTCTACTTCTTCTGATTCACCCTCCAGACCTCACCTTCTCCTTCTCCTTCTTCTACTTCTTCTGATTCACCCTCCAGACTTCACCTTCTCCTTCTCCTTCTTCTGCTTCTTCTGATTCACCCTCCAGACTTCGCCTTCTCCTTCTCCTTCTTCACCTTCTTCTGATTTACCCTCCAGACTTCACCTTCTCCTTCTCCTTCTTCTACTTCTTCTGATTCACCCTCCAGTCTTCACCTTCTCCTTCTCCTTCTTCTGCTTCTTCTGATTCACCCTCCAGACTTCACCTTCTCCTTCTCCTTGTTCTGCTTCTTCTGATTCACGCTCCAGACTTCACCTTCTCCTTCTCCTTCGTCTACTTCTTCTGATTCACCCTCGAGACTACACCTTCTCCTTCTCCATCTTCTACTTCTTCTGATTCACCCTCCAGACTTCACCTTCTCCTTCTCCTTCTTCTGCTTCTTCTGATTCACCCTCCAGACTTCACCTTCTCCTTCTCCTTCTTCTAATTCTTCTGATTCACCCTCCAGACTTCACCTTCTCCTTCTCCTTCTTCTACTTCTTCTGATTCACCCTCCAGACTTCATCTTCTCCTTCTCCTTCTTCTACTTCTTCTGCTTCTCCCTCCAGACTTCACCTTCTCCTTCTCCTTCTTCTGCTTATTCTGATTCTCCCTCCAGATTTCACCTTCTCCTTCTCCTTCTTCTGCTTCTCCTGATTCACCCTCCTGACTTCACCTTCTCCTTCTCCTTCTTCTACTTCTTCTGATTCACCCTCCAGACTTCATCTTCTCCTTCTACTTCTTCTGCTTCTTCTGATTCACCCTCCAGACTTCACCTTCTCCTTCTCCTTCTTCTGCTTCTTCTGATTCACCCTCCAGACTTCACCTTCTCCTTCTCCTTCTACTGCTTCTTCTGATTCACCCTCCAGACATCACCTTCTCCTTCTCCTTCTTCTGCTTCTTCTGATTCACCCTCCAGACTTCACCTTCTCCTTCTTCTACTTCTTCTGATTCACCCTCCAGACTTCACCTTCTCCTTCTCCTTCTTCTGCTTCTTCTGATTCACCCTCCAGACTTCACCTTCTCCTTCTTCTTCGTCTACTTCTTCTGGTTCACCCTCCAGACTATACCTTCTCCTTCTCCTTCTTCTACTTCTTCTGATTCAACCTCCAGACTTCACCTTCTCCTTCTCCTTCTTCTGCTTCTCCTGATTCACCCTCCTGACTTCACTTTCTCCTTCTCCTTCTCCTACTTCTTCTGATTCACCCTCCAGACTTCACCTTCTCCTTCTACTTCTTCTGCTTCTTCTGATTCACCCTCCAGACTTCACCTTCTCCTTCTCCTTCTTCTGCTTCTTCTGATTCACCCTACAGACTTCACCTTCTCCTTCTCCTTCTTCTGCTTCTTCTGATTCACCCTCCAGACATCACCTTCTCCTTTTCCTTCTTCTGCTTCTTCTGATTCACCCTCCAGACTTCACCTTCTCCTTCTCCTTCTTCTACTTCTTCTGATTCACCCTCCAGACTTCACCTTCTCCTTCTCCTTCTTCTGCTTCTTCTGATTCACCCTCCAGACATCACCTTCTCCTTCTCCTTCGTCGACTTCTTCTGATTCACCCTCCAGACTATACCTTCTCCTTCTCCTTCTTCTACTTCTTCTGATTCACCATCCAGACTTCACCTTCTCCTTCTCCTTCTTCTACTTCTTAAATTCACCCTCCAGACTTCACCTTCTCCTTCTCCTTCTTCTACTTCTTCTGATTCACCCGCCAGACTTCACCTTCTCCTTCTCCTTCTTCTACTTCTTCTGCTTCTCCCTCCAGACTTCACCTTCTCCTTCTCCTTCTTCTGGTTCTTCTGATTCACCCTCCAGACTTCACCTTCTCCTTCTCCTTCTTCTACTTCTTCTGCTTCTCCCTCCAAACTTCACCTTCTCCTTCTCCTTCTTCTGGTTCTTTTGATTCACCCTCCAGACTTCACCTTCTCCTTCTCCTTCTTCTACTTCTTCTGATTCACCCTCCAGACTTCAGCTTCTCCTTCTCCTTCTTCTACTTCTTCTGATTCACCCTCCAGACTTCACCTTCTCCTTCTCGTTCTTCTACTTCTTCTGATTCACCCTCCTGACTTCACCTTCTCCTTCTCCTTCTTCTGCTTCTTCTGCTTCACCCTCCAGACTTCACCTTCTCCTTCTCCTTCTTCTGCTTCTTCTGCTTCACCCTCCAGACTTCACCTTCTCCTTCTCCTTCTTCTGCTTCTTCTGATTCACCCTCCAGACTTCACCTTCTCCTTCTTCTGCTTCTTCTGATTCACACTCCAGACTTCACCTTCTCCTTCTCCTTCTTCTGCTTCTTCTGATTCACCCTTCATACTTCACCTTCTCCTTCTCCTTCTTCTGCTTCTTCTGATTCAGTCTCCAGACCTCACCTTCTCCTTCTCCTTCTTCTACTTCTTCTGATTCACCCTCCAGTCTTCACCTTCTCCTTCTCCTTCTTCTACTTCTTCTGATTCACACTCCAGACTTCACCTTCTCCTTCTCCTTCTTCTGCTTCTTCTGATTCACCCTCCAGACTTCGCCTTCTCCTTCTCCTTCTTCTACTTCTTCTGATTCACCCTCCAGACTTCACCTTCTCCTTCTCCTTCTTCTACTTCTTCTGATTCACCCTCCAGTCTTCACCTTCTCCTTCTCCTTCTTCTGCTTCTTCTGATTCTCCCTCCAGACTTCACCTTCTCCTTCTCCTTCTTCTGCTTCTCCTGATTCACCCTCCTGACTTCACCTTCTCCTTCTCCTTCTTCTGCTTCTTCTGATTCACGCTCCAGACTTCACCTTCTCCTTCTCCTTCTCCTACTTCTTCTGATTCACCCTCCAGACTTCACCTTCTCCTTCTACTTCTTCTGCTTCTTCTGATTCACCCTCCAGACTTCACCTTCTCCTTCTCCTTCTTCTGCTTCTTCTGATTCACCCTCCAGACTTCACCTTCTCCTTCTCCTTCTTCTGCTTCTTCTGATTCACCCTCCAGACATCACCTTCTCCTTCTCCTTCTTCTGCTTCTTCTGATTCACCCTCCAGACTTCACCTTCTCCTTCTCCTTCTTCTACTTCTTCTGATTCACCCTGCAGACTTCACCTTCTCCTTCTCCTTCTTCTGCTTCTTCTGATTCACCCTCCAGACTTCACCTTCTCCTTCTTCTTCGTCTACTTCTTCTGGTTCACCCTCCAGACTATACCTTCTCCTTCTCCTTCTTCTACTTCTTCTGATTCACCCTCCAGACTTCACCTTCTCCTTCTCCTTCTACTTCTTCTGATTCACCCTCCAGACTTCACCTTCTCCTTCTACTTCTTCTACTTCTTCTGATTCACCCTCCAGACTTCACCTTCTCCTTCTCCTTCTTCTCCTTCTTCTGATTCACCCTCCAGACTTCACCTTCTCCTTCTCCTTCTTCTACTTCTTCTGCTTCTCCCTCCAGACTTCACCTTCTCCTTCTCCTTCTTCTGGTTCTTCTGATTCACCCTCCAGACTTCACCTTCTCCTTCTCCTTCTTCTACTTCTTCTGCTTCTCCCTCCAGACTTCACCTTCTCCTTCTCCTTCTTCTGGTTCTTCTGATTCACCCTCCAGACTTCACCTTCTCCTTCTCCTTCTTCTACTTCTTCTGATTCACCCTCCAGACTTCACCTTCTTCTTCTCCTTCTTCTACTTCTTCTGATTCACCCTCCAGACTTCACCTTCTCCTTCTCCTTCTTCTACTTCTTCTGATTCACACTCCTGACTTCACCTTCTCCTTCTCCTTCTTCTGCTTCTTCTGCTTCACCCTCCAGACTTCACCTTCTCCTTCTCCTTCTTCTGCTTCTTCTGCTTTACTCTCCAGACTTCACCTTCTCCTTCTCCTTCTTCTGCTTCTTCTGCTTCACCCTCCTGACTTCACCTTCTCCTTCTCCTTCTTCTACTTCTTCTGATTCACCCTCCAGACTTCACCTTCTCCTTCTCCTTCTTCTGCTTCTTCTGCTTCACCCTCCAGACTTCACCTTCTCCTTCTCCTTCTTCTTCTTCTTCTGCTTCGCCCTCCAGACTTTACCTTCTCCTTCTCCTTCTTCTGCTTCTTCTGCTTCACCCTCCAGACTTCACCTTCTCCTTCTCCTTCTTCTGCTTCTTCCGCTTCATCCTCCTGACTTCACCTTCTCCTTCTCCTTCTTCTACTTCTTCTGATTCACCCTCCAGACTTCACCTTCTCCTTCTCCTTCTTCTGCTTCTTCTGCTTCACCCTCCAGACTTCACCTTCTCCTTCTCCTTCTTCTGCTTCTTCTGCTGCGCCCTCCAGACTTCACCTTCTCCTTGTCCTTCTTCTGCTTCTTCTGCTTCACCCTCCTGACTTCACCTTCTCCTTCTCCTTCTTCTACTTCTTCTGCTTCACCCCCTGACTTCACCTTCTCCTTCTCCTTCTTCTGCTTCTTCTGATACACCCTCCTAACTTCACCTTCTCCTTCTCCTTCTTCTGCTTCTTCTGATTCACCCTCCTGACTTCACCTTCTCCTTCTCCTTCTTCTGCTTCTTCTGATTCACCCTCCAGACTTCAACTTCTCCTTCTCCTTCTTCTGCTTCTTCTGATTCACCCTCCAGACTTCACCTTCTCCTTCTCCTTCTTCTGCTTCTTCTGATTCACCCTCCAGACCTCACCTTCTCCTTCTCTTTCTTCTACTTCTTCTGATTCACCCTCCAGACTTCATCTTCTCCTTCTCCTTCTTCTGCTTCTTCTGATTCACCCTCCAGCCTTCACCTTCTCCTTCTCCTTCTTCTGCTTCTTCTGATTCACCTCCAGACCTCACCTTCTCCTTCTCCTTCTTCTACTTCTTCTGATTCACCCTCCAGACTTCACCTTCTCCTTCTCTTTCTTCTGCTTCTTCTGATTCACCCTCCAGATTTCACCTTCTCCTTCTCCTTCTTCTGATTCTTCTGTTTCACGCTCCAGACTTCACCTTCTCCTTCTCCTTCTTCTGCTTCTTCTGATTCACCATCCTGACTACACCTTCTCCTTCTCCTTCTTCTACTTCTTCTGATTCACCCTCCTGACTTCACCTTCTCCTTCTCCTTCTTCTACTTCTTCTGCTTCACCCTCCAGACTTCACCTTCTCCTTCTCCTTCTTCTACTTCTTCTGATTCACCCTCCAGACTTCACCTTCTCCTTCTCCTTCTTCTGCTTCTTCTGATTCACCCTCCAGACTTCACATTCTCCTTCTCCTTATTCTGCTTCTTCTGATTCACCCTCCAGACTTCACCTTCTCCTTCTCCTTCTTCTGCTTCTTCTGATTCACCCTCCAGACTTCACCTTCTCCTTCTCCTTCTTCTGCTTCTTCTGATTCACCCTCCAGACTTCACCTTCTCCTTCTCCTTCTTCTACTTCTTCTGATTCACCCTCCAGACTTCATCTTCTCCTTCTCCTTCTTCTGCTCCTTCTGATTCACCCTCCAGGCTTCACCTTCTCCTTCTCCTTCTTCTGCTTCTTCTGATTCACCCTCCAGACTTCACCTTCTCCTTCTCCTTCTTCTACTTCTTCTGATTCACCCTCCAGACTTCACCTTCTCCTTCTACTTCTTCTACTTCTTCTGATTCACCCTCCAGACTTCACCTTCTCCTTCTCCTTCTTCTGCTTATTCTGATTCACCCTCCAGACTTCACCTTCTCCTTCTCCTTCATCTGCTTCTTCTGATTCACCCTCCAGACTTCACCTTCTCCTTCTCCTTCTTCTGCTTCTTCTGATTCACCCTTCAGACTTCAGCTTCTCCTTCTCCTTCTTCTGCTTCTTCTGATTCACCCTCCAGACCTCACCTTCTCCTTCTCCTTCTTCTACTTCTTCTGATTCACCCTCCAGACTTCATCTTCTCCTTCTCCTTCTTCTGCTTCTTCTGATTCACCCTCCAGACTTCACCTTCTCCTTCTCCTTCTTCTGCTTCTTCTGATTCACCCTCCAGACTTCGCCTTCTCCTTCTCCTTCTTCTACTTCTTCTGATTCACCCTCCAGACTTCACCTTCTCCTTCTCCTTCTTCTACTTCTTCTGATTCACCCTCCAGTCTTCACCTTCTCCTTCCACTTCTTCTGCTTCTTCTGATTCACCCTCCAGACTTCACCTTCTCCTTCTCCTTCTTCTGCTTCTCCTGATTCACCCTCCTGACTTCACCTTCTCCTTCTCCTTCTTCTGCTTCTTCTGATTCACCCTCCAGACTTCACCTTCTCCTTCTCCTTCTCCTACTTCTTCTGATTCACCCTCCAGACTTCACCTTCTCCTTCTACTTCTTCTGCTTCTTCTGATTCACCCTCCAGACTTCACCTTCTCCTTCTCCTTCTTCTGCTTCTTCTGATTCACCCTCCAGACTTCACCTTCTCCTTCTCCTTCTTCTGCTTCTTCTGATTCACCCTCCAGACATCACCTTCTCCTTCTCCTTCTTCTGCTTCTTCTGATTCACCCTCCAGACTTCACCTTCTCCTTCTCCTTCTTCTACTTCTTCTGATTCACCCTCCAGACTTCACCTTCTCCTTCTCCTTCTTCTGCTTCTTCTGATTCACCCTCCAGACTTCACCTTCTCCTTCTCCTTCGTCTACTTCTTCTGATTCACCCTCCAGACTATACCTTCTCCTTCTCCTTCTTCTACTTCTTCTGATTCACCCTCCAGACTTCACCTTCTCCTTCTCCTTCTTCTACTTCTTAAATTCACCCTCCAGACTTCACCTTCTCCTTCTACTTCTTCTACTTCTTCTGATTCACCCTCCAGACTTCACCTTCTCCTTCTCCTTCTTCTACTTCTTCTGATTCACCCTCCAGACTTCACCTTCTCCTTCTCCTTCTTCTACTTCTTCTGCTTCTCCCTCCAGACTTCACCTTCTCCTTCTCCTTCTTCTGGTTCTTCTGATTCAACCTCCAGACTTCACCTTCTCCTTCTCCTTCTTCTACTTCTTCTGCTTCTCCCTCCAGACTTCACCTTCTCCTTCTCCTTCTTCTGGTTCTTCTGATTCACCCTCCAGACTTCACCTTCTCCTTCTCCTTCTTCTACTTCTTCTGATTCACCCTCCAGACTTCACCTTCTCCTTCTCCTTCTTCTACTTCTTCTGATTCACCCTCCAGACTTCACCTTCTCCTTCTCCTTCTTCTACCTCTTCTGATTCACCCTCCTGACTTCACCTTCTCCTTCTCCTTCTTCTGCTTCTTCTGCTTCACCCTCCAGACTTCACCTTCTCCTTCTCCTTCTTCTGCTTCTTCTGCTTCACCCTCCAGACTTCACCTTCTCCTTCTCCTTCGTCTGCTTCTTCTGCTTCACCCTCCTGACTTCACCTTCTCCTTCTCCTTCTTCTACTTCTTCTGATTCACCCTCCAGACTTCACCTTCTCCTTCTCCTTCTTCTGCTTCTTCTGCTTCACCCTCCAGACTCCACCTTCTCCTTCTCCTTCTTCTTCTTCTTCTGCTTCGCCCTCCAGACTTCACCTTCTCCTTCTCCTTCTTCTGCTTCTTCTGCTTCACCCTCCAGACTTCACCTTCTCCTTCTCCTTCTTCTGCTTCTTCCGCTTCACCCTCCTGACTTCACCTTCTCCTTCTCCTTCTTCTACTTCTTCTGATTCACCCTCCAGACTTCACCTTCCCCTTCTCCTTCTTCTGCTTCTTCTGCTTCACCCTCCAGACTTCACCTTCTCCTTCTCCTTCTTCTGCTTCTTCTGCTGCGCCCTCCAGACTTCACCTTCTCCTTCTCCTTCTTCTGCTTCTTCTGCTTCACCCTGCAGACTTCACCTTCTCCTTCTCCTTCTTCTTCTTCTTCTGCTTCGCCCTCCAGACTTCACCTTCTCCTTCTCTTTCTTCTGCTTCTTCTGCTTCACCCTCCAGACTTCACCTTCTCCTTCTCCTTCTTCTGCTTCTTCCGCTTCACCCTCCTGACTTCACCTTCTCCTTCTCCTTCTTCTACTTCTTCTGATTCACCCTCCAGACTTCACCTTCCCCTTCTCCTTCTTCTGCTTCTTCTGCTTCACCCTCCAGACTTCACCTTCTCCTTCTCCTTCTTCTGCTTCTTCTGCTGCGCCCTGCAGACTTCACCATCTCCTTCTCCTTCTTCTGCTTCTTCTGCTTCACCCTCCTGACTTCACCTTCTCCTTCTCCTTCTTCTACTTCTACTGCTTCACCCCCCTGACTTCACCTTCTCCTTCTCCTTCTTCTGCTTCTTCTGATTCACCCTCCTAACTTCACCTTCTCCTTCTCCTTCTTCTGCTTCTTCTGATTCACCCTCCTGACTTCACCTTCTCCTTCTCCTTCTTCTGCTTCTTCTGATTCACCCTCCAGACTTAACCTTCTCCTTCTCCTTCTTCTGCTTCTTCTGATTCACCCTCCAGACTTCACCTTCTCCTTCTCCTTCTTCTGCTTCTTCTGATTCACCATCCAGACCTCACCTTCTCCTTCTCCTTCTTCAACTTCTTCTGATTCACCCTCCAGACTTCATCTTCTCCTTCTCCTTCTTCTGCTTCTTCTGATTCACCCTCCAGATTTCACCTTCTCCTTCTCCTTCCTCTGCCTCTTCTGATTCAACCTCCAGACTTCACCTTCTCCTTCTTCTACTTCTTCTGCTTCACCCTCCAGACTTCACCTTCTCCTTCTCTTTCTTCTGCTTCTTCTGATTCACCCTCCAGACTTCACCTTCTCCTTCTCCTTCTTCTGATTCTTCTGATTCACCCTCCAGACTTCACCTCCTCCTTCTCCTTCTTCTGCTTCTTCTGATTCACCCTCCTGACTTCACCTTCTCCTTCTCCTTCTTCTACTTCTTCTGATTCAGCCTCCTGACTTCACCTTCTCCTTCTCCTTCTTCTCCTTCTTCTGCTTCACCCTCCAGACTTCAACTTCTCCTTCTTCTACTTCTTCTGATTCACCCTCCAGACTTCACCTTCTCCTTCTCCTTCTTCTGCTTCTTCTGATTCACCCTCCAGACTTCACCTTCTCCTTCTCCTTCTTCTGCTTCTTCTGATTCACCCTCCTGACTTCACCTTCTCCTTCTCCTTCTTTTGCTTCTTCTGATTCACCCTCCAGACTTCACCTTCTCCTTCTCCTTCTTCTACTTCTTCTGATTCACCCTCCAGACTTCACCTTCTCCTTCTCCTTCTTCTGCTTCTTCTGATTCACCCTCCAGACTTCACCTTCTCCTTCTCCTTCTTCTGCTTCTTCTGGTTCACCCTCCAGACTTCACCTTCTCCTTCTCCTTCTTCTGCTTCTTCTGATTCACCCTCCAGACTTCACCTTCTCCTTCTCCTTCTTCTACTTCTTCTGATTCACCCTCCAGACTTCACCTTCTCCTTCTCCTTCTTCTGCTTCTTCTGATTCACCCTCCAGACTTCACCTTCTCCTTCCCCTTCGTCTACTTTTTCTGATTCACCCTCCAGACTACACCTTCTCCTTCTCCTTCTTCTACTTCTTCTGATTCACCCTCCAGACTTCACCTTCTCCTTCTCCTTCTTCTGCTTCTTCTGATTCACCCCCCAGACTTCACCTTCTCCTTCTCCTTCTTCTACTTCTTCTGATTCACCCTCCAGACTTCACCTTCTCCTTCTCCTTCTTCTACTTCTTCTGATTCACCCTCCAGACTTCACCTTCTCCTTCTCCTTCTTTTACCTCTTCTGCTTCTCCCTCCAGACGTCACCTTCTCCTTCTCCTTCTTCTGCTTCTTCTGATTCACCCTCCAGACTTCACCTTCTCCTTCTCCTTCTTCTACTTCTTCTGATTCACCCTCCAGACTTCACCTTCTCCTTCTCCTTCTTCAACTTCTTCTGATTCACCCTCCAGACTTCACCTTCTCCTTCTCCTTCTTCTACTTCTTCTGATTCACCCTCCAGACTTCACCTTCTCCTTCTCATTCTTCTGCTTCTTCTGCTTCGCCCACCAGACTTCACCTTCTCCTTCTGCTTCTTCTGCTTCTTCTGCTTCACCCTCCAGACTTCACCTTCTCCTTCTACTTCTTCTGCTTCTTCTGATTCACCCTCCAGACTTCACCTTCTCCTTCTCCTTCTTCTGCTTCTTCTGATTCACCCTCCAGACTTCACCTTCTCCTTCTCCTTCTTCTGCTTCTTCTGATTCACGCTCCAGACACCACCTTCTCCTTCTCCTTCTTCTGCTTCTTCTGATTCACCCTCCAGACTTCACCTTCTCCTTCTCCTTCTTCTACTTCTTCTGATTCACCCTCCAGACTTCACCTTCTCCTTCTCCTTCTTCTGCTTCTTCTGATTCACCCTCCAGACTTCACCTTCTCCTTCTCCTTCGTCTACTTCTTCTGATTCACCCTCCAGACTATACCTTCTCCTTCTCCTTCTTCTACTTCTTCTGATTCACCCTCCAGACTTCACCTTCTCCTTCTCCTTCTTCTACTTCTTAAATTCACCCTCCAGACTTCACCTTCTCCTTCTACTTCTTCTACTTGTTCTGATTCACCCTCCAGACTTCACCTTCTTCTTCTCCTTCTTCTACTTCTTCTGATTCACCCTCCAGACTTCACCTTCTCCTTCTCCTTCTTCTACTTCTTCTGCTTCTCCCTCCAGACTTCACCTTCTCCTTCTCCTTCTTCTGTTTCTTCTGATTCACCCTCCAGACTTCACCTTCTCCTTCTCCTTCTTCTACTTCTTCTGCTTCTCCCTCCAGACTTCACCTTCTCCTTCTCCTTCTTCTGTTTCTTCTGATTCACCCTCCAGACTTCACCTTCTCCTTCTCCTTCTTCTACTTCTTCTGCTTCTCCCTCCAGACTTCACCTTCTCCTTCTCCTTCTTCTACTTCTTCTGATTCACCCTCCTGACTTCACCTTCTCCTTCTCCTTCTTCTGCTTCTTCTGCTTCACCCTCCAGACTTCACCTTCTCCTTCTCCTTCTTCTGCTTCTTCTGCTTCACCCTCCAGACTTCACCTTCTCCTTCTCCTTCTTCTGCTTCTTCTGCTTCACACTCCTGACTTCACCTTCTCCTTCTCCTTCTTCTGCTTCTTCTGCTTCACCCTCCAGACTTCACCTTCCCCTTCTCCTTCTTCTGCTTCTTCTGCTTCACCCTCCAGACTTCACCTTCTCCTTCTCCTTCTTCTGCTTCTTCTGCTGCGCCCTGCAGACTTCACCTTCTGCTTCTCCTTCTTCTGCTTCTTCTGCTTCACCCTCCTGACTTCACCTTGTCCTTCTCCTTCTTCTACTTCTACTGCTCCACCCCCCTGACTTCACCTTCTCCTTCTCCTTCTTCTGCTTCTTCTGATTCACCCTCCTAACTTCACCTTCTCCTTCTCCTTCTTCTGCTTCTTCTGATTCACCCTCCTGACTTCACCTTCTCCTTCTCCTTCTTCTGCTTCTTCTGATTCACCCTCCAGACTTCACCTTCTCCTTCTCCTTCTTCTGCTTCTTCTGATTCACCCTCCAGACTTCACCTTCTCCTTCTCCTTCTTCTGCTTCTTCTGATTCACCATCCAGACCTCACCTTCTCCTTCTCCTTCTTCAACTTCTTCTGCTTCACCCTCCTGACTTCACCTTCTCCTTGTCCTTCTTCTACTTCTACTGCTTCACCCCCCTGACTTCACCTTCTCCTTCTCCTTCTTCTGCTTCTTCTGATTCACCCTCCTAACTTCACGTTCTCCTTCTCCTTCTTCTGCTTCTTCTGATTCACCCTCCTGACTTCACCTTCTCCTTCTCCTTCTTCTGCTTCTTCTGATTCACCCTCCAGACTTCACCTTCTCCTTCTCCTTCTTCTGCTTCTTCTGATTCACCCTCCAGACTTCACCTTCTCCTTCTCCTTCCTCTGCCTCTTCTGATTCACCCTCCAGACTTCACCTTCTCCTTCTTCTACTTCTTCTGCTTCACCCTCCAGACTTCACCTTCTCCTTCTCTTTCTTCTGCTTCTTCTGCTTCACCCTCCAGACTTCACCTTCTCCTTCTACTTCTTCTGCTTCTTCTGATTCACCCTCCAGACTTCACCTTCTCCTTCTCCTTCTTCTGCTTCTTCTGATTCACCCTCCAGACTTCACCTTCTCCTTCTCCTTCTTCTGCTTCTTCTGATTCACCCTCCAGACATAACCTTCTCCTTCTCCTTCTTCTGCTTCTTCTGATTCACCCTCCAGACTTCACCTTCTCCTTCTCCTTCTTCTACTTCTTCTGATTCACCCTCCAGACTTCACCTTCTCCTTCTCCTTCTTCTGCTTCTTCTGATTCACCCTCCAGACTTCACCTTCTCCTTCTCCTTCGTCTACTTCTTCTGATTCACCCTCCAGACGATACCTTCTCCTTCTCCTTCTTCTACTTCTTCTGATTCACCCTCCAGACTTCACCTTCTCCTTCTCCTTCTTCTACTTCTTAAACTCACCCTCCAGACTTCACCTTCTCCTTCTACTTCTTCTACTTCTTCTGATTCACCCTCCAGACTTCACCTTCTCCTTCTCCTTCTTCTACTTCTTCTGATTCTCCCTCCAGACTTCACCTTCTCCTTCTCCTTCTTCTGGTTCTTCTGATTCACCCTCCAGACTTCACCTTCTCCTTCTCCTTCTTCTACTTCTTCTGCTTCTCCCTCCAGACTTCACCTTCTCCTTCTCCTTCTTCTGGTTCTTCTGATTCACCCTCCAGACTTCACCTTCTCCTTCTCCTTCTTCTACTTCTTCTGATTCACCCTCCAGACTTCACCTTTTCCTTCTCCTTCTTCTACTTCTTCTGATTCACCCTCCAGACTTCACCTTCTCCTTCTCCTTCTTCTACTTCTTCTGATTCACCCTCCTGACTTCACCTTCTCCTTCTCCTTCTTCTGCTTCTTCTGCTTCACCCTCCAGACTTCACCTTCTCCTTCTCCTTCTTCTGCTTCTTCTGCTGCGCCCTCCAGACTTCACCTTCTCCTTCTCCTTCTTCTGCTTCTTCTGCTTCACCCTCCTGACTTCACCTTCTCCTTCCCCTTCTTCTATTCTTCTGCTTCACCCCCCTGACTTCACCTTCTCCTTCTCCTTCTTCTGCTTCTTCTGATTCACCCTCCTGACTTCACCTTCTCCTTCTCCTTCTTCTGCTTCTTCTGATTCACCCTCCAGACTTCACCTTCTCATTCTCCTTCTTCTACTTCTTCTGATTCACCCTCCAGACTTCACCTTCTCCTTCTCCTTCTTCTACTTCTTCTGATTCTCCCTCCAGACTTCACCTTCTCCTTCTCCTTCTTCTGCTTCTTCTGATTCACCCTCCAGACTTCTCCTTCTCCTTCTCCTTCTTCTACTTCTTCTGATTCACCCTCCAGACTTCACCTTCTCCTTCTCCTTCTTCTACTTCTTCTGATTCTCCCTCCAGACTTCACCTTCTCCTTCTCCTTCTTCTGCTTCTTCTGATTCACCCTCCAGACTTCACCTTCTCCTTCTTCTTATTCTGCTTCTTCTGATTCACCCTCCAGACTTCACCTTCTCCTTCTCCTTCTTCTGCTTCTTCTGATTCACCCTCCAGACTTCACCTTCTCCTTCTCCTTCTTCTGCTTCTTCTGATTCACCCTCCAGACTTCACCTTCTCCTTCTCCTTCTTCTGCTTCTTCTGATTCACCCTCCAGACTTCACCTTCTCTTTCTCCTTCTTCTACTTCTTCTGATTCACCCTCCAGACTTCACCTTCTCCTTCTCCTTCTTCTACTTCTTCTGATTCACCCTCCAGACTTCACATTCTCCTTCTCGTTCTTCTACTTCTTCTGCTTCTCCCTCCAGACTTCACCTTCTCCTTCTCCTTCTTCTGCTTCTTCTGATTCACCCTCCAGACTTCTCCTTCTCCTTCTCCTTCTTCTACTTCTTCTGATTCACCCTCCAGACTTCACCTTCTCCTTTTCCTTTTCTACTTCTTCTGATTCTCCCTCCAGACTTCACCTTCTCCTTCTCCTTCTTCTACTTCTTCTGATTCACCCTCCTGACTTCACCTTCTCCTTCTCCTTCTTCTGCTTCTTCTGCTTCACCCTCCAAACTTCACCTTCTCCTTCTCCTTCTTCTGCTTCTTCTGCTTCACCCTCCAGACTTCACCTTCTCCTTCTCCTTCTTCTGCTTCTTCTGCTTCACCCTCCTGACTTCACCTTCTCCTTCTCCTTCTTCTACTTCTTCTGCTTCACCCTCCAGACTTCACCTTCTCCTTCTCCTTCTTCTGCTTCTTCTGCTTCACCCTCCAGACTTCACCTTCTCCTTCTCCTTCTTCTGCTTCTTCTGCTACGCCCTCCAGACTTTACCTTCTCCTTCTTCTTCTTCTGCTTCTTCTGCTTCACCCTCCAGACTTCACCTTCTCCTTCTCCTTCTTCTGCTTCTTCTGCTTCTCCCTCCAGACCTCACCTTCTCCTTCTCCTTCTTCTACTTCTTCTAATTCACCCTCCAGACCTCACCTTCTCCTTCTCCTTCTTCTACTTCTTCTGATTCACCCTCCAGACTTCACCTTCTCCTTCTCCTTCTTCTACTTCTTCTGATTCACCCTCCAGACTTCACATTCTCCTTCTCGTTCTTCTACTTCTTCTGCTTCTCCCTCCAGACTTCACCTTCTCCTTCTCCTTCTTCTGCTTCTTCTGATTCACCCTCCAGACTTCTCCTTCTCCTTCTCCTTCTCCTTCTTCTACTTCTTCTGATTCACCCTCCAGACTTCACCTTCTCCTTCTCCTTTTCTACTTCTTCTGATTCTCCCTCCAGACTTCACCTTCTCCTTCTCCTTCTTCTACTTCTTCTGATTCACCCTCCTGACTTCACCTTCTCCTTCTCCTTCTTCTGCTTCTTCTGCTTCACCCTCCAAACTTCACCTTCTCCTTCTCCTTCTTCTGCTTCTTCTGCTTCACCCTCCAGACTTCACCTTCTCCTTCTCCTTCTTCTGCTTCTTCTGCTTCACCCTCCTGACTTCACCTTCTCCTTCTCCTTCTTCTACTTCTTCTGATTCACCCTTCAGACTTCACCTTCTCCTTCTCCTTCTTCTGCTTCTTCTGCTTCACCCTCCAGACTTCACCTTCTCCTTCTCCTTCTTCTGCTTCTTCTGCTACGCCCTCCAGACTTCACCTTCTCCTTCTCCTTCTTCTGCTTCTTCTGCTTCACCCTCCAGACTTCACCTTCTCCTTCTCCTTCTTCTGCTTCTTCTGCTTCACCCTCCAGACCTCACCTTCTCCTTCTCCTTCTTCTACTTCTTCTGATTCACCCTCCAGACCTCACCTTCTCCTTCTCCTTCTTCTACTTCTTCTGATTCACCCTCCAGACTTCACCTTCTCCTTCTCCTTCTTCTGCTTCTTCTGATTCACCCTCCAGACTTCGCCTTCTCCTTCTCCTTCTTCACCTTCTTCTGATTTACCCTCCAGACTTCACCTTCTCCTTCTCCTTCTTCTACTTCTTCTGATTCACCCTCCAGTCTTCACCTTCTCCTTCTCCTTCTTCTGCTTCTTCTGATTCACCCTCCAGACTTCACCTTCTCCTTCTCCTTGTTCTGCTTCTTCTGATTCACGCTCCAGACTTCACCTTCTCCTTCTCCTTCGTCTACTTCTTCTGATTCACCCTCGAGACTACACCTTCTCCTTCTCCATCTTCTACTTCTTCTGATTCACCCTCCAGACTTCACCTTCTCCTTCTCCTTCTTCTGCTTCTTCTGATTCACCCTCCAGACTTCACCTTCTCCTTCTCCTTCTTCTAATTCTTCTGATTCACCCTCCAGACTTCACCTTCTCCTTCTCCTTCTTCTACTTCTTCTGATTCACCCTCCAGACTTCATCTTCTCCTTCTCCTTCTTCTACTTCTTCTGCTTCTCCCTCCAGACTTCACCTTCTCCTTCTCCTTCTTCTGCTTATTCTGATTCTCCCTCCAGATTTCACCTTCTCCTTCTCCTTCTTCTGCTTCTCCTGATTCACCCTCCTGACTTCATCTTCTCCTTCTCCTTCTTCTACTTCTTCTGATTCACCCTCCAGACTTCATCTTCTCCTTCTACTTCTTCTGCTTCTTCTGATTCACCCTCCAGACTTCACCTTCTCCTTCTCCTTCTTCTGCTTCTTCTGATTCACCCTCCAGACTTCACCTTCTCCTTCTCCTTCTACTGCTTCTTCTGATTCACCCTCCAGACATCACCTTCTCCTTCTCCTTCTTCTGCTTCTTCTGATTCACCCTCCAGACTTCACCTTCTCCTTCTCCTTCTTCTACTTCTTCTGATTCACCCTCCAGACTTCACCTTCTCCTTCTCCTTCTTCTGCTTCTTCTGATTCACCCTCCAGACTTCACCTTCTCCTTCTTCTTCGTCTACTTCTTCTGGTTCACCCTCCAGACTATACCTTCTCCTTCTCCTTCTTCTACTTCTTCTGATTCAACCTCCAGACTTCACCTTCTCCTTCTCCTTCTTCTGCTTCTCCTGATTCACCCTCCTGACTTCACTTTCTCCTTCTCCTTCTCCTACTTCTTCTGATTCACCCTCCAGACTTCACCTTCTCCTTCTACTTCTTCTGCTTCTTCTGATTCACCCTCCAGACTTCACCTTCTCCTTCTCCTTCTTCTGCTTCTTCTGATTCACCCTACAGACTTCACCTTCTCCTTCTCCTTCTTCTGCTTCTTCTGATTCACCCTCCAGACATCACCTTCTCCTTATCCTTCTTCTGCTTCTTCTGATTCACCCTCCAGACTTCACCTTCTCCTTCTCCTTCTTCTACTTCTTCTGATTCACCCTCCAGACTTCACCTTCTCCTTCTCCTTCTTCTGCTTCTTCTGATTCACCCTCCAGACATCACCTTCTCCTTCTCCTTCGTCGACTTCTTCTGATTCACCCTCCAGACTATACCTTCTCCTTCTCCTTCTTCTACTTCTTCTGATTCACCATCCAGACTTCACCTTCTCCTTCTCCTTCTTCTACTTCTTAAATTCACCCTCCAGACTTCACCTTCTCCTTCTACTTCTTCTACTTCTTCTGATTCACCCTCCAGACTTCACCTTCTCCTTCTCCTTCTTCTACTTCTTCTGATTCACCCGCCAGACTTCACCTTCTCCTTCTCCTTCTTCTACTTCTTCTGCTTCTCCCTCCAGACTTCACCTTCTCCTTCTCCTTCTTCTGGTTCTTCTGATTCACCCTCCAGACTTCACCTTCTCCTTCTCCTTCTTCTACTTCTTCTGCTTCTCCCTCCAGACTTCACCTTCTCCTTCTCCTTCTTCTGGTTCTTTTGATTCACCCTCCAGACTTCACCTTCTCCTTCTCCTTCTTCTACTTCTTCTGATTCACCCTCCAGACTTCAGCTTCTCCTTCTCCTTCTTCTACTTCTTCTGATTCACCCTCCAGACTTCACCTTCTCCTTCTCGTTCTTCTACTTCTTCTGATTCACCCTCCTGACTTCACCTTCTCCTTCTCCTTCTTCTGCTTCTTCTGCTTCACCCTCCAGACTTCACCTTCTCCTTCTCCTTCTTCTGCTTCTTCTGCTTCACCCTCCAGACTTCACCTTCTCCTTCTCCTTCTTCTGCTTCTTCTGATTCACCCTCCAGACTTCACCTTCTCCTTCTTCTGCTTCTTCTGATTCACACTCCAGACTTCACCTTCTCCTTCTCCTTCTTCTGCTTCTTCTGATTCACCCTTCATACTTCACCTTCTCCTTCTCCTTCTTCTGCTTCTTCTGATTCAGTCTCCAGACCTCACCTTCTCCTTCTCCTTCTTCTACTTCTTCTGATTCACCCTCCAGTCTTCACCTTCTCCTTCTCCTTCTTCTACTTCTTCTGATTCACACTCCAGACTTCACCTTCTCCTTCTCCTTCTTCTGCTTCTTCTGATTCACCCTCCAGACTTCGCCTTCTCCTTCTCCTTCTTCTACTTCTTCTGATTCACCCTCCAGACTTCACCTTCTCCTTCTCCTTCTTCTACTTCTTCTGATTCACCCTCCAGTCTTCACCTTCTCCTTCTCCTTCTTCTGCTTCTTCTGATTCTCCCTCCAGACTTCACCTTCTCCTTCTCCTTCTTCTGCTTCTCCTGATTCACCCTCCTGACTTCACCTTCTCCTTCTCCTTCTTCTGCTTCTTCTGATTCACGCTCCAGACTTCACCTTCTCCTTCTCCTTCTCCTACTTCTTCTGATTCACCCTCCAGACTTCACCTTCTCCTTCTACTTCTTCTGCTTCTTCTGATTCACCCTCCAGACTTCACCTTCTCCTTCTCCTTCTTCTGCTTCTTCTGATTCACCCTCCAGACTTCACCTTCTCCTTCTCCTTCTTCTGCTTCTTCTGATTCACCCTCCAGACATCACCTTCTCCTTCTCCTTCTTCTGCTTCTTCTGATTCACCCTCCAGACTTCACCTTCTCCTTCTCCTTCTTCTACTTCTTCTGATTCACCCTGCAGACTTCACCTTCTCCTTCTCCTTCTTCTGCTTCTTCTGATTCACCCTCCAGACTTCACCTTCTCCTTCTTCTTCGTCTACTTCTTCTGGTTCACCCTCCAGACTATACCTTCTCCTTCTCCTTCTTCTACTTCTTCTGATTCACCCTCCAGACTTCACCTTCTCCTTCTCCTTCTACTTCTTCTGATTCACCCTCCAGACTTCACCTTCTCCTTCTACTTCTTCTACTTCTTCTGATTCACCCTCCAGACTTCACCTTCTCCTTCTCCTTCTTCTCCTTCTTCTGATTCACCCTCCAGACTTCACCTTCTCCTTCTCCTTCTTCTACTTCTTCTGCTTCTCCCTCCAGACTTCACCTTCTCCTTCTCCTTCTTCTGGTTCTTCTGATTCACCCTCCAGACTTCACCTTCTCCTTCTCCTTCTTCTACTTCTTCTGCTTCTCCCTCCAGACTTCACCTTCTCCTTCTCCTTCTTCTGGTTCTTCTGATTCACCCTCCAGACTTCACCTTCTCCTTCTCCTTCTTCTACTTCTTCTGATTCACCCTCCAGACTTCACCTTCTTCTTCTCCTTCTTCTACTTCTTCTGATTCACCCTCCAGACTTCACCTTCTCCTTCTCCTTCTTCTACTTCTTCTGATTCACACTCCTGACTTCACCTTCTCCTTCTCCTTCTTCTGCTTCTTCTGCTTCACCCTCCAGACTTCACCTTCTCCTTCTCCTTCTTCTGCTTCTTCTGCTTTACTCTCCAGACTTCACCTTCTCCTTCTCCTTCTTCTGCTTCTTCTGCTTCACCCTCCTGACTTCACCTTCTCCTTCTCCTTCTTCTACTTCTTCTGATTCACCCTCCAGACTTCACCTTCTCCTTCTCCTTCTTCTGCTTCTTCTGCTTCACCCTCCAGACTTCACCTTCTCCTTCTCCTTCTTCTTCTTCTTCTGCTTCGCCCTCCAGGCTTTACCTTCTCCTTCTCCTTCTTCTGCTTCTTCTGCTTCACCCTCCAGACTTCACCTTCTCCTTCTCCTTCTTCTGCTTCTTCCGCTTCATCCTCCTGACTTCACCTTCTCCTTCTCCTTCTTCTACTTCTTCTGATTCACCCTCCAGACTTCACCTTCTCCTTCTCCTTCTTCTGCTTCTTCTGATTCACCCTCCAGACTTCACCTTCTCCTTCTTCTGCTTCTTCTGATTCACACTCCAGACTTCACCTTCTCCTTCTCCTTCTTCTGCTTCTTCTGATTCACCCTTCATACTTCACCTTCTCCTTCTCCTTCTTCTGCTTCTTCTGATTCAGTCTCCAGACCTCACCTTCCCCTTCTCCTTCTTCTACTTCTTCTGATTCACCCTCCAGTCTTCACCTTCTCCTTCTCCTTCTTCTACTTCTTCTGATTCACACTCCAGACTTCACCTTCTCCTTCTCCTTCTTCTGCTTCTTCTGATTCACCCTCCAGACTTCGCCTTCTCCTTCTCCTTCTTCTACTTCTTCTGATTCACCCTCCAGACTTCACCTTCTCCTTCTCCTTCTTCTACTTCTTCTGATTCACCCTCCAGTCTTCACCTTCTCCTTCTCCTTCTTCTGCTTCTTCTGATTCTCCCTCCAGACTTCACCTTCTCCTTCTCCTTCTTCTGCTTCTCCTGATTCACCCTCCTGACTTCACCTTCTCCTTCTCCTTCTTCTGCTTCTTCTGATTCACGCTCCAGACTTCACCTTCTCCTTCTCCTTCTCCTACTTCTTCTGATTCACCCTCCAGACTTCACCTTCTCCTTCTACTTCTTCTGCTTCTTCTGATTCACCCTCCAGACTTCACCTTCTCCTTCTCCTTCTTCTGCTTCTTCTGATTCACCCTCCAGACTTCACCTTCTCCTTCTCCTTCTTCTGCTTCTTCTGATTCACCCTCCAGACATCACCTTCTCCTTCTCCTTCTTCTGCTTCTTCTGATTCACCCTCCAGACTTCACCTTCTCCTTCTCCTTCTTCTACTTCTTCTGATTCACCCTGCAGACTTCACCTTCTCCTTCTCCTTCTTCTGCTTCTTCTGATTCACCCTCCAGACTTCACCTTCTCCTTCTTCTTCGTCTACTTCTTCTGGTTCACCCTCCAGACTATACCTTCTCCTTCTCCTTCTTCTACTTCTTCTGATTCACCCTCCAGACTTCACCTTCTCCTTCTCCTTCTACTTCTTCTGATTCACCCTCCAGACTTCACCTTCTCCTTCTATTTCTTCTACTTCTTCTGATTCACCCTCCAGACTTCACCTTCTCCTTCTCCTTCTTCTCCTTCTTCTGATTCACCCTCCAGACTTCACCTTCTCCTTCTCCTTCTTCTACTTCTTCTGCTTCTCCCTCCAGACTTCACCTTCTCCTTCTCCTTCTTCTGGTTCTTCTGATTCACCCTCCAGACTTCACCTTCTCCTTCTCCTTCTTCTACTTCTTCTGCTTCTCCCTCCAGACTTCACCTTCTCCTTCTCCTTCTTCTGGTTCTTCTGATTCACCCTCCAGACTTCACCTTCTCCTTCTCCTTCTTCTACTTCTTCTGATTCACCCTCCAGACTTCACCTTCTTCTTCTCCTTCTTCTACTTCTTCTGATTCACCCTCCAGACTTCACCTTCTCCTTCTCCTTCTTCTACTTCTTCTGATTCACACTCCTGACTTCACCTTCTCCTTCTCCTTCTTCTGCTTCTTCTGCTTCACCCTCCAGACTTCACCTTCTCCTTCTCCTTCTTCTGCTTCTTCTGCTTTACTCTCCAGACTTCACCTTCTCCTTCTCCTTCTTCTGCTTCTTCTGCTTCACCCTCCTGACTTCACCTTCTCCTTCTCCTTCTTCTACTTCTTCTGATTCACCCTCCAGACTTCACCTTCTCCTTCTCCTTCTTCTGCTTCTTCTGCTTCACCCTCCAGACTTCACCTTCTCCTTCTCCTTCTTCTTCTTCTTCTGCTTCGCCCTCCAGACTTTACCTTCTCCTTCTCCTTCTTCTGCTTCTTCTGCTTCACCCTCCAGACTTCACCTTCTCCTTCTCCTTCTTCTGCTTCTTCCGCTTCATCCTCCTGACTTCACCTTCTCCTTCTCCTTCTTCTACTTCTTCTGATTCACCCTCCAGACTTCACCTTCTCCTTCTCCTTCTTCTGCTTCTTCTGCTTCACCCTCCAGACTTCACCTTCTCCTTCTCCTTCTTCTGCTTCTTCTGCTGCGCCCTCCAGACTTCACCTTCTCCTTGTCCTTCTTCTGCTTCTTCTGCTTCACCCTCCTGACTTCACCTTCTCCTTCTCCTTCTTCTACTTCTTCTGCTTCACCCCCTGACTTCACCTTCTCCTTCTCCTTCTTCTGCTTCTTCTGATACACCCTCCTAACTTCACCTTCTCCTTCTCCTTCTTCTGCTTCTTCTGATTCACCCTCCTGACTTCACCTTCTCCTTCTCCTTCTTCTGCTTCTTCTGATTCACCCTCCAGACTTCAACTTCTCCTTCTCCTTCTTCTGCTTCTTCTGATTCACCCTCCAGACTTCACCTTCTCCTTCTCCTTCTTCTGCTTCTTCTGATTCACCCTCCAGACCTCACCTTCTCCTTCTCTTTCTTCTACTTCTTCTGATTCACCCTCCAGACTTCATCTTCTCCTTCTCCATTTTCTGCTTCTTCTGATTCACCCTCCAGCCTTCACCTTCTCCTTCTCCTTCTTCTGCTTCTTCTGATTCACCTCCAGACCTCACCTTCTCCTTCTCCTTCTTCTACTTCTTCTGATTCACCCTCCAGACTTCACCTTCTCCTTCTCTTTCTTCTGCTTCTTCTGATTCACCCTCCAGACTTCACCTTCTCCTTCTCCTTCTTCTGATTCTTCTGTTTCACGCTCCAGACTTCACCTTCTCCTTCTCCTTCTTCTGCTTCTTCTGATTCACCATCCTGACTACACCTTCTCCTTCTCCTTCTTCTACTTCTTCTGATTCACCCTCCTGACTTCACCTTCTCCTTCTCCTTCTTCTACTTCTTCTGCTTCACCCTCCAGACTTCACCTTCTCCTTCTCCTTCTTCTACTTCTTCTGATTCACCCTCCAGACTTCACCTTCTCCTTCTCCTTCTTCTGCTTCTTCTGATTCACCCTCCAGACTTCACATTCTCCTTCTCCTTATTCTGCTTCTTCTGATTCACCCTCCAGACTTCACCTTCTCCTTCTCCTTCTTCTGCTTCTTCTGATTCACCCTCCAGACTTCACCTTCTCCTTCTCCTTCTTCTGCTTCTTCTGATTCACCCTCCAGACTTCACCTTCTCCTTCTCCTTCTTCTACTTCTTCTGATTCACCCTCCAGACTTCATCTTCTCCTTCTCCTTCTTCTGCTCCTTCTGATTCACCCTCCAGGCTTCACCTTCTCCTTCTCCTTCTTCTGCTTCTTCTGATTCACCCTCCAGACTTCACCTTCTCCTTCTCCTTCTTCTACTTCTTCTGATTCACCCTCCAGACTTCACCTTCTCCTTCTACTTCTTCTACTTCTTCTGATTCACCCTCCAGACTTCACCTTCTCCTTCTCCTTCTTCTGCTTATTCTGATTCACCCTCCAGACTTCACCTTCTCCTTCTCCTTCATCTGCTTCTTCTGATTCACCCTCCAGACTTCACCTTCTCCTTCTCCTTCTTCTGCTTCTTCTGATTCACCCTTCAGACTTCAGCTTCTCCTTCTCCTTCTTCTGCTTCTTCTGATTCACCCTCCAGACCTCACCTTCTCCTTCTCCTTCTTCTACTTGTTCTGATTCACCCTCCAGACTTCATCTTCTCCTTCTCCTTCTTCTGCTTCTTCTGATTCACCCTCCAGACTTCACCTTCTCCTTCTCCTTCTTCTGCTTCTTCTGATTCACCCTCCAGACTTCGCCTTCTCCTTCTCCTTCTTCTACTTCTTCTGATTCACCCTCCAGACTTCACCTTCTCCTTCTCCTTCTTCTACTTCTTCTGATTCACCCTCCAGTCTTCACCTTCTCCTTCCACTTCTTCTGCTTCTTCTGATTCACCCTCCAGACTTCACCTTCTCCTTCTCCTTCTTCTGCTTCTCCTGATTCACCCTCCTGACTTCACCTTCTCCTTCTCCTTCTTCTGCTTCTTCTGATTCACCCTCCAGACTTCACCTTCTCCTTCTCCTTCTCCTACTTCTTCTGATTCACCCTCCAGACTTCACCTTCTCCTTCTACTTCTTCTGCTTCTTCTGATTCACCCTCCAGACTTCACCTTCTCCTTCTCCTTCTTCTGCTTCTTCTGATTCACCCTCCAGACTTCACCTTCTCCTTCTCCTTCTTCTGCTTCTTCTGATTCACCCTCCAGACATCACCTTCTCCTTCTCCTTCTTCTGCTTCTTCTGATTCACCCTCCAGACTTCACCTTCTCCTTCTCCTTCTTCTACTTCTTCTGATTCACCCTCCAGACTTCACCTTCTCCTTCTCCTTCTTCTGCTTCTTCTGATTCACCCTCCAGACTTCACCTTCTCCTTCTCCTTCGTCTACTTCTTCTGATTCACCCTCCAGACTATACCTTCTCCTTCTCCTTCTTCTACTTCTTCTGATTCACCCTCCAGACTTCACCTTCTCCTTCTCCTTCTTCTACTTCTTAAATTCACCCTCCAGACTTCACCTTCTCCTTCTACTTCTTCTACTTCTTCTGATTCACCCTCCAGACTTCACCATCTCCTTCTCCTTCTTCTACTTCTTCTGATTCACCCTCCAGACTTCACCTTCTCCTTCTCCTTCTTCTACTTCTTCTGCTTCTCCCTCCAGACTTCACCTTCTCCTTCTCCTTCTTCTGGTTCTTCTGATTCAACCTCCAGACTTCACCTTCTCCTTCTCCTTCTTCTACTTCTTCTGCTTCTCCCTCCAGACTTCACCTTCTCCTTCTCCTTCTTCTGGTTCTTCTGATTCACCCTCCAGACTTCACCTTCTCCTTCTCCTTCTTCTACTTCTTCTGATTCACCCTCCAGACTTCACCTTCTCCTTCTCCTTCTTCTACTTCTTCTGATTCACCCTCCAGACTTCACCTTCTCCTTCTCCTTCTTCTACCTCTTCTGATTCACCCTCCTGACTTCACCTTCTCCTTCTCCTTCTTCTGCTTCTTCTGCTTCACCCTCCAGACTTCACCTTCTCCTTCTCCTTCTTCTGCTTCTTCTGCTTCACCCTCCAGACTTCACCTTCTCCTTCTCCTTCGTCTGCTTCTTCTGCTTCACCCTCCTGACTTCACCTTCTCCTTCTCCTTCTTCTACTTCTTCTGATTCACCCTCCAGACTTCACCTTCTCCTTCTCCTTCTTCTGCTTCTTCTGCTTCACCCTCCAGACTCCACCTTCTCCTTCTCCTTCTTCTTCTTCTTCTGCTTCGCCCTCCAGACTTCACCTTCTCCTTCTCCTTCTTCTGCTTCTTCTGCTTCACCCTCCAGACTTCACCTTCTCCTTCTCCTTCTTCTGTTTCTTCCGCTTCACCCTCCTGACTTCACCTTCTCCTTCTCCTTCTTCTACTTCTTCTGATTCACCCTCCAGACTTCACCTTCCCCTTCCCCTTCTTCTGCTTCTTCTGCTTCACCCTCCAGACTTCACCTTCTCCTTCTCCTTCTTCTGCTTCTTCTGCTGCGCCCTCCAGACTTCACCTTCTCCTTCTCCTTCTTCTGCTTCTTCTGCTTCACCCTGCAGACTTCACCTTCTCCTTCTCCTTCTTCTTCTTCTTCTGCTTCGCCCTCCAGACTTCACCTTCTCCTTCTCTTTCTTCTGCTTCTTCTGCTTCACCCTCCAGACTTCACCTTCTCCTTTTCCTTCTTCTGCTTCTTCCGCTTCACCCTCCTGACTTCACCTTCTCCTTCTCCTTCTTCTACTTCTTCTGATTCACCCTCCAGACTTCACCTTCCCCTTCTCCTTCTTCTGCTTCTTCTGCTTCACCCTCCAGACTTCACCTTCTCCTTCTCCTTCTTCTGCTTCTTCTGCTGCGCCCTGCAGACTTCACCATCTCCTTCTCCTTCTTCTGATTCTTCTGCTTCACCCTCCTGACTTCACCTTCTCCTTCTCCTTCTTCTACTTCTACTGCTTCACCCCCCTGACTTCACCTTCTCCTTCTCCTTCTTCTGCTTCTTCTGATTCACCCTCCTAACTTCACCTTCTCCTTCTCCTTCTTCTGCTTCTTCTGATTCACCCTCCTGACTTCACCTTCTCCTTCTCCTTCTTCTGCTTCTTCTGATTCACCCTCCAGACTTAACCTTCTCCTTCTCCTTCTTCTGCTTCTTCTGATTCACCCTCCAGACTTCACCTTCTCCTTCTCCTTCTTCTGCTTCTTCTGATTCACCATCCAGACCTCACCTTCTCCTTCTCCTTCTTCAACTTCTTCTGATTCACCCTCCAGACTTCATCTTCTCCTTCTCCTTCTTCTGCTTCTTCTGATTCACCCTCCAGATTTCACCTTCTCCTTCTCCTTCCTCTGCCTCTTCTGATTCAACCTCCAGACTTCACCTTCTCCTTCTTCTACTTCTTCTGCTTCACCCTCCAGACTTCACCTTCTCCTTCTCTTTCTTCTGCTTCTTCTGATTCACCCTCCAGACTTCACCTTCTCCTTCTCCTTCTTCTGATTCTTCTGATTCACCCTCCAGACTTCACCTCCTCCTTCTCCTTCTTCTGCTTCTTCTGATTCACCCTCCTGACTTCACCTTCTCCTTCTCCTTCTTCTACTTCTTCTGATTCAGCCTCCTGACTTCACCTTCTCCTTCTCCTTCTTCTCCTTCTTCTGCTTCACCCTCCAGACTTCAACTTCTCCTTCTTCTACTTCTTCTGATTCACCCTCCAGACTTCACCTTCTCCTTCTCCTTCTTCTGCTTCTTCTGATTCACCCTCCAGACTTCACCTTCTCCTTCTCCTTCTTCTGCTTCTTCTGATTCACCCTCCTGACTTCACCTTCTCCTTCTCCTTCTTTTGCTTCTTCTGATTCACCCTCCAGACTTCACCTTCTCCTTCTCCTTCTTCTACTTCTTCTGATTCACCCTCCAGACTTCACCTTCTCCTTCTCCTTCTTCTGCTTCTTCTGATTCACCCTCCAGACTTCACCTTCTCCTTCTCCTTCTTCTGCTTCTTCTGGTTCACCCTCCAGACTTCACCTTCTCCTTCTCCTTCTTCTGCTTCTTCTGATTCACCCTCCAGACTTCACCTTCTCCTTCTCCTTCTTCTACTTCTTCTGATTCACCCTCCAGACTTCACCTTCTCCTTCTCCTTCTTCTGCTTCTTCTGATTCACCCTCCAGACTTCACCTTCTCCTTCCCCTTCGTCTACTTTTTCTGATTCACCCTCCAGACTACACCTTCTCCTTCTCCTTCTTCTACTTCTTCTGATTCACCCTCCAGACTTCACCTTCTCCTTCTCCTTCTTCTGCTTCTTCTGATTCACCCCCCAGACTTCACCTTCTCCTTCTCCTTCTTCTACTTCTTCTGATTCACCCTCCAGACTTCACCTTCTCCTTCTCCTTCTTCTACTTCTTCTGATTCACCCTCCAGACTTCACCTTCTCCTTCTCCTTCTTTTACCTCTTCTGCTTCTCCCTCCAGACGTCACCTTCTCCTTCTCCTTCTTCTGCTTCTTCTGATTCACCCTCCAGACTTCACCTTCTCCTTCTCCTTCTTCTACTTCTTCTGATTCACCCTCCAGACTTCACCTTCTCCTTCTCCTTCTTCAACTTCTTCTGATTCACCCTCCAGACTTCACCTTCTCCTTCTCCTTCTTCTACTTCTTCTGATTCACCCTCCAGACTTCACCTTCTCCTTCTCATTCTTCTGCTTCTTCTGCTTCGCCCACCAGACTTCACCTTCTCCTTCTGCTTCTTCTGCTTCTTCTGCTTCACCCTCCAGACTTCACCTTCTCCTTCTACTTCTTCTGCTTCTTCTGATTCACCCTCCAGACTTCACCTTCTCCTTCTCCTTCTTCTGCTTCTTCTGATTCACCCTCCAGACTTCACCTTCTCCTTCTCCTTCTTCTGCTTCTTCTGATTCACCCTCCAGACACCACCTTCTCCTTCTCCTTCTTCTGCTTCTTCTGATTCACCCTCCAGACTTCACCTTCTCCTTCTCCTTCTTCTACTTCTTCTGATTCACCCTCCAGACTTCACCTTCTCCTTCTCCTTCTTCTGCTTCTTCTGATTCACCCTCCAGACTTCACCTTCTCCTTCTCCTTCGTCTACTTCTTCTGATTCACCCTCCAGACTATACCTTCTCCTTCTCCTTCTTCTACTTCTTCTGATTCACCCTCCAGACTTCACCTTCTCCTTCTCCTTCTTCTACTTCTTAAATTCACCCTCCAGACTTCACCTTCTCCTTCTACTTCTTCTACTTGTTCTGATTCACCCTCCAGACTTCACCTTCTTCTTCTCCTTCTTCTACTTCTTCTGATTCACCCTCCAGACTTCACCTTCTCCTTCTCCTTCTTCTACTTCTTCTGCTTCTCCCTCCAGACTTCACCTTCTCCTTCTCCTTCTTCTGTTTCTTCTGATTCACCCTCCAGACTTCACCTTCTCCTTCTCCTTCTTCTACTTCTTCTGCTTCTCCCTCCAGACTTCACCTTCTCCTTCTCCTTCTTCTGGTTCTTCTGATTCACCCTCCAGACTTCACCTTCTCCTTCTCCTTCTTCTACTTCTTCTGATTCACCCTCCAGACTTCACCTTCTCCTTCTCCTTCTTCTACTTCTTCTGATTCACCCTCCAGACTTCACCTTCTCCTTCTCCTTCTTCTACTTCTTCTGATTCACCCTCCTGACTTCACCTTCTCCTTCTCCTTCTTCTGCTTCTTCTGCTTCACCCTCCAGACTTCACCTTCTCCTTCTCCTTCTTCTGCTTCTTCTGCTTCACCCTCCAGACTTCACCTTCTCCTTCTCCTTCTTCTGCTTCTTCTGCTTCACACTCCTGACTTCACCTTCTCCTTCTCCTTCTTCTGCTTCTTCTGCTTCACCCTCCAGACTTCACCTTCCCCTTCTCCTTCTTCTGCTTCTTCTGCTTCACCCTCCAGACTTCACCTTCTCCTTCTCCTTCTTCTGCTTCTTCTGCTGCGCCCTGCAGACTTCACCTTCTGCTTCTCCTTCTTCTGCTTCTTCTGCTTCACCCTCCTGACTTCACCTTGTCCTTCTCCTTCTTCTACTTCTACTGCTCCACCCCCCTGACTTCACCTTCTCCTTCTCCTTCTTCTGCTTCTTCTGATTCACCCTCCTAACTTCACCTTCTCCTTCTCCTTCTTCTGCTTCTTCTGATTCACCCTCCTGACTTCACCTTCTCCTTCTCCTTCTTCTGCTTCTTCTGATTCACCCTCCAGACTTCACCTTCTCCTTCTCCTTCTTCTGCTTCTTCTGATTCACCCTCCAGACTTCACCTTCTCCTTCTCCTTCTTCTGCTTCTTCTGATTCACCATCCAGACCTCACCTTCTCCTTCTCCTTCTTCAACTTCTTCTGCTTCACCCTCCTGACTTCACCTTCTCCTTGTCCTTCTTCTACTTCTACTGCTTCACCCCCCTGACTTCACCTTCTCCTTCTCCTTCTTCTGCTTCTTCTGATTCACCCTCCTAACTTCACGTTCTCCTTCTCCTTCTTCTGCTTCTTCTGATTCACCCTCCTGACTTCACCTTCTCCTTCTCCTTCTTCTGCTTCTTCTGATTCACCCTCCAGACTTCACCTTCTCCTTCTCCTTCTTCTGCTTCTTCTGATTCACCCTCCAGACTTCACCTTCTCCTTCTCCTTCCTCTGCCTCTTCTGATTCACCCTCCAGACTTCACCTTCTCCTTCTTCTACTTCTTCTGCTTCACCCTCCAGACTTCACCTTCTCCTTCTCTTTCTTCTGCTTCTTCTGCTTCACCCTCCAGACTTCACCTTCTCCTTCTACTTATTCTGCTTCTTCTGATTCACCCTCCAGACTTCACCTTCTCCTTCTCCTTCTTCTGCTTCTTCTGATTCACCCTCCAGACTTCACCTTCTCCTTCTCCTTCTTCTGCTTCTTCTGATTCACCCTCCAGACATAACCTTCTCCTTCTCCTTCTTCTGCTTCTTCTGATTCACCCTCCAGACTTCACCTTCTCCTTCTCCTTCTTCTACTTCTTCTGATTCACCCTCCAGACTTCACCTTCTCCTTCTCCTTCTTCTGCTTCTTCTGATTCACCCTCCAGACTTCACCTTCTCCTTCTCCTTCGTCTACTTCTTCTGATTCACCCTCCAGACGATACCTTCTCCTTCTCCTTCTTCTACTTCTTCTGATTCACCCTCCAGACTTCACCTTCTCCTTCTCCTTCTTCTACTTCTTAAACTCACCCTCCAGACTTCACCTTCTCCTTCTACTTCTTCTACTTCTTCTGATTCACCCTCCAGACTTCACCTTCTCCTTCTCCTTCTTCTACTTCTTCTGATTCTCCCTCCAGACTTCACCTTCTCCTTCTCCTTCTTCTGGTTCTTCTGATTCACCCTCCAGACTTCACCTTCTCCTTCTCCTTCTTCTACTTCTTCTGCTTCTCCCTCCAGACTTCACCTTCTCCTTCTCCTTCTTCTGGTTCTTCTGATTCACCCTCCAGACTTCACCTTCTCCTTCTCCTTCTTCTACTTCTTCTGATTCACCCTCCAGACTTCACCTTTTCCTTCTCCTTCTTCTACTTCTTCTGATTCACCCTCCAGACTTCACCTTCTCCTTCTCCTTCTTCTACTTCTTCTGATTCACCCTCCTGACTTCACCTTCTCCTTCTCCTTCTTCTGCTTCTTCTGCTTCACCCTCCAGACTTCACCTTCTCCTTCTCCTTCTTCTGCTTCTTCTGCTTCACCCTCCAGACTTCACCTTCTCCTTCTCCTTCTTCTACATCTTCTGATTCACCCTCCAGACTTCACCTTCTCCTTCTCCTTCTTCTGCTTCTTCTGCTTCACCCTCCAGACTTCACCTTCTCCTTCTCCTTCTTCTTCTTCTTCTGCTTCGCCCTCCAGACTTCACCTTCTCCTTCTCCTTCTTCTGCTTCTTCTGCTTCACCCTCCAGACTTCACCTTCTCCTTCTGCTTCTTCTGCTTCTTCCGCTTCACCCTCCTGACTTCACCTTCTCCTTCTCCTTCTTCTACTTCTTCTGATTCACCCTCCAGACTTCACCTTCCCCTTCTCCTTCTTCTGCTTCTTCTGCTTCACCCTCCAGACTTCACCTTCTCCTTCTCCTTCTTCTGCTGCGCCCTCCAGACTTCACCTTCTCCTTCTCCTTCTTCTGCTTCTTCTGCTTCACCCTGCAGACTTCACCTCCTCCTTCTCCTTCTTCTTCTTCTTCTGCTTCGCCCTCCAGACTTCACCTTCTCCTTCTCCTTCTTCTGCTTCTTCTGCTTCACCCTCCAGACTTCACCTTCTCCTTCTTCTTCTTCTGCTTCTTCCGCTTCACCCTCCTGACTTCACCTTCTCCTTCTCCTTCTTCTACTTCTTCTGATTCACCCCCCAGACTTCACCTTCCCCTTCTCCTTCTTCTGCTTCTTCTGCTTCACCCTCCAGACTTCACCTTCTCCTTCTCCTTCTTCTGCTTCTTCTGCTGCGCCCTGCAGACTTCACCTTCTCCTTCTCCTTCTTCTGCTTCTTCTGCTTCACCCTCCTGACATCACCTTCTCCTTCTCCTTCTTCTACTTCCACTGCTTCACCCCCCTGACTTCACCTTCTCCTTCTCCTTCTTCTGCTTCTTCTGATTCACCCTCCTAACTTCACCTTCTCCTTCTCCTTCTTCTGCTTCTTCTGATTCACCCTCCTGACTTCACCTTCTCCTTCTCCTTCTTCTGCTTCTTCTGATTCACCCTCCAGACTTCACCTTCTCCTTCTCCTTCTTCTGCTTCTTCTGATTCACCCTCCAGACTTCACCTTCTCCTTCTCCTTTTTCTGCTTCTTCTGATTCACCATCCAGACCTCACCTTCTCCTTCTCCTTCTTCAACTTCTTCTGCTTCACCCTCCTGACTTCACCTTCTCCTTCTCCTTCTTCTACTTCTACTGCTTCACCCCCCTGACTTCACCTTCTCCTTCTCCTTCTTCTGCTTCTTCTGATTCACCCTCCTAACTTCACCTTCTCCTTCTCCTTCTTCTGCTTCTTCTGATTCACCCTCCTGACTTCACCTTCTCCTTCTCCTTCTTCTGCTTCTTCTGATTCACCCTCCAGACTTCACCTGCTCCTTCTCCTTCTTCTGCTTCTTCTGATTCACCCTCCAGACTTCACCTTCTCCTTCTCCTTCCTCTGCCTCTTCTGATTCACCCTCCAGACTTCACCTTCTCCTTCTTCTACTTCTTCTGCTTCACCCTCCAGACTTCACCTTCTCCTTCTCTTTCTTCTGCTTGTTCTGATTCACCCTCCAGACTTCACCTTCTCCTTCTCCTTCTTCTGATTCTTCTGATTCACCCTCCAGACTTCACCTTCTCCTTCTCCTTCTTCTGCTTCTTCTGATTCACCCTCCTGACTTTACCTTCTCCTTCTCCTTCTTCTACTTCTTCTGATTCACCCTCCTGACTTCACCTTCTCCTTCTCCTTCTTCTCCTTCTTCTGCTTCACCCTCCAGACTTCACCTTCTCCTTCTCCTTCTTCTACTTCTTCTGATTCTCCCTCCAGACTTCACCTTCTCCTTCTTCTGCTTCTTCTGATTCACCCTCCAGACTTCACCTTCTCCTTCTCCTTCTTCTGCTTCTTCTGATTCACCCTCCTGACTTCACCTTCTCCTTCTCCTTCTTCTGCTTCTTCTGATTCACCCTCCAGACTTCACCTTCTCCTTCTCCTTCTTCTACTTCTTCTGATTCACCCTCCAGACTTCACCTTCTCCTTCTCCTTCTTCTGCTTCTTCTGATTCACCCTCCAGACTTCACCTTCTCCTTCTCCTTCTTCTGCTTCTTCTGATTCATCCTCCAGACTTCACCTTCTCCTTCTCCTTCTTCTGCTTCTTCTGATTCACCCTCCAGACTTCACCTTCTCCTTCTCCTTCTTCTACTTCTTCTGATTCACCCTCCAGACTTCACCTTCTCCTTCTCCTTCTTCTGCTTCTTCTGATTCACCCTCCAGACTTCACCTTCTCCTTCTCCTTCGTCTACTTTTTCTGATTCACCCTCCAGACTACACCTTCTCCTTCTCCTTCTTCTACTTCTTCTGATTCACCCTCCAGACTTCACCTTCTCCTTCTCCTTCTTCTGCTTCTTCTGATTCACCCCCCAGACTTCACCTTCTCCTTCTCCTTCTTCTACTTCTTCTGATTCACCCTCCAGACTTCACCTTCTCCTTCTCCTTCTTCTACTTCTTCTGATTCACCCTCCAGACTTCACCTTCTCCTTCTCCTTCTTTTACTTCTTCTGCTTCTCCCTCCAGACGTCACCTTCTCCTTCTCCTTCTTCTGCTTCTTCTGATTCACCCTCCAGACTTCACCTTCTCCTTCTCCTTCTTCTACTTCTTCTGATTTACCCTCCAGACTTCACCTTCTCCTTCTCCTTCTTCAACTTCTTCTGATTCACCCTCCAGACGTCACCTTCTCCTTCTCCTTCTTCTGCTTCTTCTGAATCACCCTCCAGACTTCACCTTCTACTTCTCCTTCTTCTGCTTCTTCTGCTTCACCCTCCAGACTTCACCTTCTCCTTCTCCTTCTTCTGCTTCTTCTGCTTCTCCCTCCAGACTTCACCTTCTCCTTCTCCTCCTTCTGCTTCTTCTGCTTCACCCTCCTGACTTCACCTTCTCCTTCTCCTTCTTCTACTTCTTCTGATTCACCCTCCAGACTTCACCTTCTCCTTCTCCTTCTTCTGCTTCTTCTGCTTCACCCTCCAGACTTCACCTTCTCCTTCTCATTCTTCTGCTTCTTCTGCTTCGCCCACCAGACTTCACCTTCTCCTTCTCCTTCTTCTGCTTCTTCTGCTTCACCCTCCAGACTTCACCTTCTCCTTCTCCTTCTTCTGCTTCTTCTGCTTCACCCTCCTGACTTCACCTTCTCCTTCTCCTTCTTCTACTTCTTCTGATTCACCCTCCAGACTTCACCTTCTCCTTCTCCTTCTTCTGCTTCTTCTGCTTCACCCTCCAGACTTCACCTTCTACTTCTCCTTCTTCTGCTTCTTCTGCTTCACCCTCCAGACCTCACCTTCTCCTTCTCCTTCTTCTGCTTCTTCCACTTCACCCTCCAGACTTCACCTTCTCCTTCTCCTTCTTCTGGTTCTTCTGATTCACCCTCCAGACTTCACCTTCTCCTTCTCCTTCTTCTGATTCTTCTGATTCACCCTTCTGACTTCACCTTCTCCTTCTCCTTCTTCTACTTCTTCTGATTCACCCTTCTGACTTCACCTTCTCCTTCTCCTTCTTCTACTTCTTCTGCTTCACCCTCCAGACTACACCTTCTCCTTCTCCTTCTTCTACTTCTTCTGATTCACCCTCCAGACTTCACCTTCTCCTTCTCCTTCTTCTGCTTCTTCTGATTCACCCTCCAGACTTCACCTTCTCCTTCTCCTTCTTCTGCTTCTTCTGATTCACCCTCCTGACATCACCTTCTCCTTCTCCTTCTTCTGCTTCTTCTGATTCACCCTCCAGACTTCACCTTCTCCTTCTCCTTCTTCTACTTCTTCTGATTCACCCTCCAGACTTCACCTTCTCCTTCTCCTTCTTCTGCTTCTTCTGATTCACTCTCCAGACTTCACCTTCTCCTTCTCCTTCTTCTGCTTCTTCTGATTCACCCTCCAGACTTCACCTTCTCCTTCTCCTTCTTCTGCTTCTTCTGATTCACCCTCCAGACTTCACCTTCTCCTTCTCCTTCTTCTACTTCTTCTGATTCACCCTCCAGAATTCACCTTCTCCTTCTCCTTCGTCTACTTTTTCTGATTCACCCTCCAGACTACACCTTCTCCTTCTCCTTCTTCTACGTCTTCTGATTCACCCTCCAGACTTCACCTTCTCCTTCTCCTTCTTCTGCTTCTTCTGATTCACCCCCCAGACTTCACCTTCTCCTTCTCCTTCTTCTACTTCTTCTGATTCACCCTCCAGACTTCACCTTCTCCTTCTCCTTCTTCTACTTCTTCTGATTCACCCTCCAGTCTTCACCTTCTCCTTCTCCTTCTTCTGTTTCTTCTGCTTCACCCTCCAGACTTCACCTTCTCCTTCTCTTTCTTCTGCTTCTTCTGATTCACCCTCCAGACTTCACCTTCTCCTTCTCCTTCGTCTACTTCTTCTGATTCACCCTCCAGACTACACCTTCTCCTTCTCCTTCTTCTACTTCTTCTGATTCACCCTCCAGACTTCACCTTCTTCTTCTCCTTCTTCTGTTTCTTCTGATTCACCATCCAGACTTCATCTTCTCCTTCTCCTTCTTCTACTTCTTCTGATTCACCCTCCAGACTTCACCTTCTCCTTCTCCTTCTTCTAATTCTTCTGATTCACCCTCCAGACTTCATCTTCTCCTTCTCCTTCTTCTGCTTCTTCTGATTCACCCTCCAGACTTCACCTTCTCCTTCTCCTTCTTCTGCTTCTTCTGATTCACCCTCCAGACTTCAACTTCTCCTTCTCCTTCTTCTACTTCTTCTGATTCACCCTCCAGACTTCACCTTCTCCTTCTCCTTCTTCTACTTCTTCCGATTCACCCTCCATACTTCATCTTCTCCTTCTCCTTCTTCTGCTTCTTCTGATTCACCCTCCAGACTTCACCTTCTCCTTCTCCTTCTTCTGCTTCTTCTGATTCACCCTCCAGACTTCACCTTCTCCTTCACCTTCTTCTACTTCTTCTGATTCACCCTCCAGACTTCACCTTCTCCTTCTCCTTCTTCTACTTCTTCTGATTCACCCTCCAGTCTTCATCTTCTCCTTCTCCTTCTTCTGTTTCTTCTGCTTCACCCTCCAGACTTCACCTTCTCCTTCTCTTTCTTCTGCTTCTTCTGATTCACCCTCCAGACTTTACCTTCTCCTTCTCCTTCTTCTGATTCTTCTGATTCACCCTCCAGACATCACCTTCTCCTTCTCCTTCTTCTGCTTCTTCTGATTCACCCTCCTGACTTCACCTTCTCCTTCTCCTTCTTCTACTTCTTCTGATTCACCCTCCTGACTTCACCTTCTCCTTCTCCTTCTTCTACTTCTTCTGCTTCACCCTCCAGACTTCACCTTCTCCTTCTCCTTCTTCTCCTTCTTCTGATTCACCCTCCAGACTTCACCTTCTCCTTCTCCTTCTTCTGCTTCTTCTGATTCACCCTCCAGACTTCACCTTCTCCTTCTCCTTCTTCTGCTTCTTCTGATTCACCCTCCAGACCTCACCTTCTCCTTCTCCTTCTTCTACTTCTTCTGATTCACCCTCCAGACTTCATCTTCTCCTTCTCCTTCTTCTGCTTCTTCTGATTCACCCTCCAGACTTCACCTTCTCCTTCTCCTTCTTCTGCTTCTTCTGATTCACCCTCCAGACTTCACCTTCTCCTTCTCCTTCTTCTACTTCTTCTGATTCACCCTCCAGACTTCACCTTCTCCTTCTCCTTCTTCTGTTTCTTCTGCTTCACCCTCCAGACTTCACCTTCTCCTTCTCTTTCTTCTGCTTCTTCTGCTTCACCCTCCAGACTTCACCTTCTCCTTCTCCTTCTTCTGATTCTTCTGATTCACCCTCCAGACTTCACCTTCTCTATCTCCTTCTCCTGCTTCTTCTGATTCACCCTCCTGACTTCACCTTCTCCTTCTCCTTCTTCTACTTCTTCTGATTCACCCTCCTGACTTCACCTTCTCCTTCTCCTTCTTCTACTTCTTCTGCTTCACCCTCCAGACTTCACCTTCTCCTTCTCCTTCTTCTACTTCTTCTGATTCACCCTCCAGACTTCACCTTCTCCTTCTCCTTCTTCTGCTTCTTCTGATTCACCCTCCAGACTTCACCTTCTCCTTCTCCTTATTCTGCTTCTTCTGATTCACCCTCCAGACTTCACCTTCTCCTTCTCCTTCTTCTGCTTCTTCTGATTCACCCTCCATACTTCACCTTCTCCTTCTCCTTCTTCTGCTTCTTCTGATTCACCCTCCAGACTTCACCTTCTCCTTCTCCTTCTTCTGCTTCTTCTGATTCACCCTCCTGACTTCACCTTCTCCTTCTCCTTCTTCTACATCTTCTGATTCACCCTCCTGACTTCACCTTCTCCTTCTCCTTCTTCTACTTCTTCTGCTTCACCCTCCAGACTTCACCTTCTCCTTCTCCTTCTTCTACTTCTTCTGATTCACCCTCCAGACTTCACCTTCTCCTTCTCCTTCTTCTACTTCTTCTGATTCACCCTCCAGACTTCACCTTCTCCTTCTCCTTCTTCTACTTCTTCTGATTCACCCTCCAGACTTCACCTTCTCCTTCTCCTTCTTCTGCTTCTTCTGATTCACCCTCCAGACTTCACCTTCTCCTTCTCCTTATTCTGCTTCTTCTGAATCACCCTCCAGACTTCACCTTCTCCTTCTCCTTCTTCTGCTTCTTCTGATTCACCCTCCAGACTTCACCTTCTCCTTCTCCTTCTTCTGCTTCTTCTGATTCACCCTCCAGACTTCACCTTCACCTTCTCCTTCTTCTACTTCTTCTGATTCACCCTCCAGACTTCACCTTCTCCATCTCCTTCTTCTGCTTCTTCTGATTCACCCTCCAGACTTCACCTTCTCCTTCTCCTTCGTCTACTTCTTCTGATTCACCCTCCAGACTTCACCTTCTCCTTCTCCTTCTTCTGCTTCTTCTGATTCACCCTCCAGACTTCACCTTCTCCTTCTCCTTCTTCTACTTCTTCTGATTCACCCTCCAGACTTCACCTTCTCCTTCTCTTTCTTCTGCTTCTTCTGATTCACCCTCCAGACTTCACCTTCTCCTTCTCCTTCTTCTGATTCTTCTGATTCACCCTCCAGACTTCACCTTCTCCTTCTCCTTCTTCTGCTTCTTCTGATTCACCCTCCTGACTTCACCTTCTCCTTCTCCTTCTTCTACATCTTCTGATTCACCCTCCTGACTTCACCTTCTCCTTCTCCTTCTTCTACTTCTTCTGCTTCACCCTCCAGACTTCACCTTCTCCTTCTCCTTCTTCTACTTCTTCTGATTCACCCTCCAGAATTCACCTTCTCCTTCTCCTTCTTCTACTTCTTCTGATTCACCCTCCAGACTTCACCTTCTCCTTCTCCTTCTTCTACTTCTTCTGATTCACCCTCCAGACTTCACCTTCTCCTTCTCCTTCTTCTGCTTCTTCTGATTCACCCTCCAGACATCACCTTCTCCTTCTCCTTATTCTGCTTCTTCTGAATCACCCTCCAGACTTCACCTTCTTCTTCTCCTTCTTCTGCTTCTTCTGATTCACCCTCCAGACTTCACCTTCTCCTTCTCCTTCTTCTGCTTCTTCTGATTCACCCTCCAGACTTCACCTTCTCCTTCTCCTTCTTCTACTTCTTCTGATTCACCCTCCAGACTTCACCTTCTCCATCTCCTTCTTCTGCTTCTTCTGATTCACCCTCCAGACTTCACCTTCTCCTTCTCCTTCGTCTACTTCTTCTGATTCACCCTCCAGACTTCATCTTCTCCTTCTCCTTCTTCTGCTTCTTCTGATTCACCCTCCAGACTTCACCTTCTCCTTCTCCTTCTTCTGGTTCTTCTGATTCACCCTCCAGACTTCACCTTCTCCTTCTCCTTCTTCTACTTCTTCTGATTCACCCTCCAGACTTCACCTTCTCCTTCTCCTTCTTCTACTTCTTCTGATTCACCCTCCAGTCTTCACCTTCTCCTTCTCCTTCTTCTGTTTCTTCTGCTTCACCCTCCAGACTTCACCTTCTCCTTCTCTTTCTTCTGCTTCTTCTGATTCACCCTCCAGACTTCACCTTCTCCTTCTCCTTCTTCTGATTCTTCTGATTCACCCTCCAGACTTCACCTTCTCCTTCTCCTTCTTCTGCTTCTTCTGATTCACCCTCCTGACTTCACCTTCTCCTTCTCCTTCTTCTACTTCTTCTGATTCACCCTCCTGACTTCACCTTCTCCTTCTCCTTCTTCTACTTCTTCTGCTTCACCCTCCAGACTTCACCTTCTCCTTCTCCTTCTTCTACTTCTTCTGATTCACCCTCCAGACTTCACCTTCTCCTTCTCCTTCTTCTGCTTCTTCTGATTCACCCTCCAGACTTCACCTTCTCCTTCTCCTTATTCTGCTTCTTCTGATTCACCCTCCAGACTTCACCTTCTCCTTCTCCTTATTCTGCTTCTTCTGATTCACCCTCCAGACTTCACCTTCTCCTTCTCTTTCCTTTGCTTCTTCTGATTCACCCTCCAGACTTCACCTTCTCCTTCTCCTTCTTCTGATTCTTCTGATTCACCCTCCAGACTTCACCTTCTCCTTCTCCATCTTCTGCTTCTTCTGATTCACCCTCCTGACTTCACCTTCTCCTTCTCCTTCTTCTACTTCTTCTGATTCACCCTCCTGACTTCACCTTCTCCTTCTCCATCTTTTACTTCTTCTGCTTCACCCTCCAGACTTCAACTTCTCCTTCTCCTTCTTCTACTTCTTCTGATTCACCCTCCAGACTTCACCTTCTCCTTCTCCTTCTTCTGCTTCTTCTGATTCACCCTCCAGACTTCACCTTCTCCTTCTCCTTCTTCTGCTTCTTCTGATTCACCCTCCAGACTTCACCTTCTCCTTCTCCTTCTTCTACTTCTTCTGATTCACCCTCCAGACATCACCTTCTCCTTCTCCTTCTTCTGCTTCTTCTGATTCACCCTCCAGACTTCACCTTCTCCTTCTCCTTCGTCTACTTCTTCTGATTCACCCTCCAGACTACACCTTCTCCTTCTCCTTCTTCTACTTCTTCTGATTCACCCTCCAGACTTCACCTTCTTCTTCTCTTCTTCTGTTTCTTCTGATTCACCCTCCAGACTTCATCTTCTCCTTCTCCTTCTTCTACTTCTTCTGATTCACCCTCCAGACTTCACCTTCTCCTTCTCCTTCTTCTAATTCTTCTGATTCACCCTCCAGACTTCATCTTCTCCTTCTCCTTCTTCTGCTTCTTCTGATTCACCCTCCAGACTTCACCTTCTCCTTCTCCTTCTTCTGCTTCTTCTGATTCACCCTCCAGACTTCAACTTCTCCTTCTCCTTCTTCTACTTCTTCTGATTCACCCTCCAGACTTCACCTTCTCCTTCTCCTTCTTCTACTTCTTCCGATTCACCCTCCATACTTCATCTGCTCCTTCTCCTTCTTCTGCTTCTTCTGATTCACCCTCCAGACTTCACCTTCTCCTTCTCCTTCTTCTGCTTCTTCTGATTCACCCTCCAGACTTCACCTTCTCCTTCTCCTTCTTCTACTTCTTCTGATTCACCCTCCAGACTTCACCTTCTCCTTCTCCTTCTTCTACTTCTTCTGATTCACCCTCCAGTCTTCACCTTCTCCTTCTCCTTCTTCTGTTTCTTCTGCTTCACCCTCCAGACTTCACCTTCTCCTTCTCTTTCTTCTGCTTCTTCTGATTCACCCTCCAGACTTCACCTTCTCCTTCTCCTTCTTCTACTTCTTCTGATTCACCCTCAGTCTTCACCTTCTCCTTCTCCTTCTTCTGTCTTCTCTGCTTTCACCCTCCAGACTTCACCTTCTCCTTCTCTTTTCTTCTGCTTCTTCTGATTCACCCTCCAGACTTCACCTTCTCCTTCTCCTTCTTCTGATTCTTCTGATTCACCCTCCAGACTTCACCTTCTCCTTCTCCTTCTTCTGCTTCTTCTGATTCACCCTCCTGACTTCACCTTCTCCTTCTCCTTCTTCTACTTCTTCTGATTCACCCTCCTGACTTCACCTTCTCCTTCTCCTTCTTCTACTTCTTCTGCTTCACCTCCAGACTTCACCTTCTCCTTCTCCTTCTTCTACTTCTTCTGATTCACCCTCCAGACTTCACCTTCTCCTTCTCCTTCTTCTGCTTCTTCTGATTCACCCTCCAGACTTCACCTTCTCCTTCTCCTTATTCTGCTTCTTCTGATTCACCCTCCAGACTTCACCTTCTCCTTCTCCTTATTCTGCTTCTTCTGATTCACCCTCCAGACTTCACCTTCTCCTTCTCTTTCCTTTGCTTCTTCTGATTCACCCTCCAGACTTCACCTTCTCCTTCTCCTTCTTCTGATTCTTCTGATTCACGCCTCCAGACTTCACCTTCTCCTTCTCCATCTTCTGCTTCTTCTGATTCACCCTCCTGACTTCACCTTCTCCTTCTCCTTCTTCTACTTCTTCTGATTCACCCTCCTGACTTCACCTTCTCCTTCTCCATCTTTTACTTCTTCTGCTTCACCCTCCAGACTTCAACTTCTCCTTCTCCTTCTTCTACTTCTTCTGATTCACCCTCCAGACTTCACCTTCTCCTTCTCCTTCTTCTGCTTCTTCTGATTCACCCTCCAGACTTCACTCCTTCTCCCTTCTCCTTCTTCTGCTTCTTCTGATTCACCCTCCAGACTTCACCTTCTCCTTCTCCTTCTTCTACTTCTTCTGATTCACCCTCCAGACATCACCTTCTCCTTCTCCTTCTTCTGCTTCTTCTGATTCACCCTCCAGACTTCACCTTCTCCTTCTCCTTCGTCTACTTCTTCTGATTCACCCTCCAGACTACACTTCTCCTTCTCCTTCTTCTACTTCTTCTGATTCACCCTCCAGACTTCACCTTCTTCTTCTCCTTCTTCTGTTTCTTCTGATTCACCCTCCAGACTTCATCTTCTCCTTCTCCTTCTTCTACTTCTTCTGATTCACCCTCCAGACTTCACCTTCTCCTTCTCCTTCTTCTAATTCTTCTGATTCACCCTCCAGACTTCATCTTCTCCTTCTCTCTTCTTCTGCTTCTTCTGATTTCACCCTCCAGACTTCACCTTCTCCTTCTCCTTCTTCTG